>NC_091987.1:213515375-213582178 GCF_044704955.1 Pristiophorus japonicus | reverse complement strand
ACTATTCGCCTCAACCCCTCCCTGTGGCAGCGAGTTCCACATTCTCACCCCTCTCTGGGGAAAGAAGTTTCTCCTGAATTCCCTATTGGATTTCTTGGTGACTATCTTATATTTGATGCTCTTCCCCACAAGTGGAAACACTCTCTCTGTATCCACTCTATCAAGACCTTTCATAATTGTAAAGACCTCTATTAGGTCACCCCTCAGCATTCCCTTTTCAAGAGAAAAGAGACCCAGCCTGTTCATCCTTTCCTGATAGCAGAAATGCGAGGTTATGCCTATCAGCCTTGTAAATATTTTTAGCACCCTCTATTGCTGTGCGCAAGTTGGCTGCCGCGTTTCCTACATTACAACAGTGACCACACTCCAAAAAATACATTGGCTGTAAAGTGCTTTGAGATGTCAGGAGGTCATGAAAGGTGCTATATAAATCCAAATCTTTCTTAGTTTCTTTTCTATATCCTTTTCATGATATGGTGATCAGAATTGTATTTAGTGCTCCAAGTGTGGTCTAAACAAGGTTCGATAAAAGTTTAGCATAACTTCTCTACTTCACTCGAACTTCTCACAGTGATTCACATACTAGGAATTATTAGAAGACTCAGTTATTTTAGCAAATATGGTGGCTAATTTGAACACAGTTAGATCACGGAGCAAAGTGAATACATAAATGAGCAGGTAAACTGCTTTTGGAGGTGTTGGCTGAGGGAAAAATATTGGTTCGAACATGAGAAGAACTACCCCCGCTATTCAAACAGTGCTCAGCGATTGTTTAGGACCTGTCAGTGTGAGTGTGTCAGACTGGGACCTGTCGGTGTGAGTGTGTCAGACTGGGACCTGTTGGTGTGAGTGTGTCAGACTAGGACCTGTCGATGTGAGTGTGTCAGACTAGGACCTGTCGGTGAGAGTGTGTCAGACTAGTACCTGTCGGTGTGAGTGTGTCAGACTAGGATCTGTCAGTGTGAGTGTGTTAGAGCAGGACCTGTCATAAGAGCATAAGAACATAAGAATTAGGAGCAGGAGTCGGCCATTCGGCCCCTCGAGCCTGCTCCGCCATTCAATAAGATCATGGCTGATCTGCTACCTCAACTCCACTTTTGTGCACTGTCCCCATATCCCTTGATTCCCTTAATATCTCAAAATCGATCGATCTCTGTCTGGAATACACTCAAAGACTGAGCCTCCACAGCTCCCTGGGGTAGATAATTCCAAAGATTCACCACCCTCTGAGTGAAGAAGTTTTTCCTCATCTCAGTCCTAAATGGCCGACCCCTTATCCTGAGACTGTGACCCCTGGTTCTAGACTCCCCAGCCAGGGGGAAACATCCTCCCTGCATCTACCCTGTCAAGTCCTGTAAGAATTCTGTATGTTTCAATGAGATCATCTCTCATTCTTCTAAACTCTAGAGAATATAGGTCTAGTCTACTCAATCTCTCCTCATAGGACAATTCCCCCATCCCAGGAATCAGTCTGGTGAACCTTCGTTGCACTCCCTCTATGGCAAGTATAGAAACATAGAAACATAGAAAATAGGTGCAGGAGTAGGCCATTCGGCCCTTCGAGCTTGCACCGCCATTCAATGAGTTCATGGCTGAACATGCAACTTCAGTACCCCATTCCTGCTTTCTCGCCATACCCCTTGATCCCCCTAGCAGTAAGGACTACATCTAACTCCTTTTTGAATATATTTAGTGAATTGGCCTCAACAACTTTCTGTGGTAGAGAATTCCACAGGTTCACCACTCTCTGGGTGAAGAAGTTTCTCCTCATCTCAGTCCTAAATGGCTTACCCCTTATCCTTAGACTGTGACCCCTGGTTCTGGACTTCCCCAACATTGGGAACATTCTTCCTGCATCTAACCTGTCTAAACCCATCAGAATTGTAAACGTTTCTATCAGATCCCCTCTCATTCTTCTGAACTCCAGTGAATACAAGCCCAGTTGATCCAGTCTTTCTTGATATGTCAGTCCCGCCATCCCGGAAATCAGGCTGGTGAACCTTCGCTGCACTCCCTCAATAGCAAGAATGTCCTTCCTCAAGTTAGGAGACTAAAGCTGTACACAATACTCCAGGTGTGGCCTCACCAAGGCCCTGTACAACTGTAGTAACACCTCCCTGCCCCTGTACTCAAATCCCCTCGCTATGAAGGCCAACATGCCATTTGCTTTCTTAACCGCCTGCTGTACCTGCATGCCAACCTTCAATGACTGATGTACCATGACACCCAGGTCTCAAATAGTATATCCTTCCTCAGGCAAGGAGATCAAAACTGTGCACAGTACTCCAGGTGTGGTCTCACCAGGGCCCTATATAATTATACTCAAATCCTCCTGTAATAAAGGCCAACATTCCACTTGCTGTCTTAATTGCTTGCTGTACCTGCAGGTTAACTTTCAGTGATTGGTGTACAAGGACACCCAGGTCCCTCTGAACACCAACATTTCCCAATCTCTCACCATTTAAAAAGTATTCTGCTTTTCTATTTTTCCTACCAAAGTGGATAACTTCACATTTCTGCACATTATATTCTATTTGTTATGTTCTTGCCCACTCACTGAGCCTGTCTCTATCCCCTTGAAGCCTCTTGGCATCCTCCTGACAACTTACATTCCCACCTAGCTTTGTATATGTTACATTTGGCTCCTCATCCAAATCATTGATATAGATTGTGAATATCTGGGGCCCAAGCACTGATCCTGTCAGTGTGAGTGTATCAGACTAGGACCTGTCAGTGTGAGTGTGTCAGACTAGGACCTGTCGGTGTGAGTGTGTCAGACTAGGACCTGTCAGTGTGAGTGTGTCAGACTAGGACCTGTCGGTGTGAGTGTGTCAGACTAGGACCTGTCGGTGTGAGAGTGTCAGTCTAGGACCTGTCGGTGTGAGAGTGTGTCAGACTAGGACCTGTCAGTGTGAGAGTGTCAGACTAGGACCTGTCGGTGTGAGAGTGTCAGTCTAGGACCTGTCGGTGTGAGAGTGTGTCAGACTAGGACCTGTCAGTGTGAGTGTGTCAGACTAGTACCTGTCGGTGTGAGTGTGTCAGACTAGGACCTGTCAGTGTGCGAGTGTGTCAGACTAGGACCTGTCGGTGTGAGAGTGTCAGACTAGGACCTGTCGGTGTGAGTGTGTCAGACTAGGACCTGTCAGTGTGAGTGTGTCAGACTAGGACCTGTCGGTGTGAGTGTGTCAGACTAGGATCTGTCAGTGTGTGAGTGTGTCAGACTAGGACCTGTCGGTGTGAGAGTCAGACTAGGACCTGTCAGTGTGTGAGTGTCAGACTAGGACCTGTCGGTGTGAGAGTGTCAGACTAGGACCTGTCAGTGTGAGACTCAGACTAGGACCTGTCGGTGTGTGAGAGTCAGACTAGGACCTGTCAGTGTGAGTGTGTCAGAGTAGGATCTATCAGTGTGAGAGTCAGACTCGGACCTGTCGGTGTGAGTGTGTCAGACTAGGACCGGTCAGTGTGAGTGTGTCAGACTAGGACCTGTCAGTGTGAGAGTGTCAGACTAGGACCTGTCGGTGTGAGAGTGTCAGACTAGGATCTGTCAGTGTGAAAGTGTCAGACTAGGACCTGTCGGTGTGAGAGTCAGACTAGGACCTGTCGGTGTGTGAGTGTGTCAGACTAGGATCTGTCAGTGTGAGTGTGTCAGACTAGGATCTGTCGGTGTGTGAGCGTGTCAGACTGGGACCTGTCAGTGTGAGAGTGTCAGACTAGGACCTGTCGGTGTGAGTGTGTCAGACTAGGATCTGTCAGTGTGAGATTGTCAGACTAGGACCTGTCAGTTTGAAAGTGTCAGACCAGGACCTGTCGGTGTGTGAGAGTCAGACTAGGACCTGTCGGTGTGTGAGTGTGTCAGACTAGGATCTGTCAGTGTGAAAGTGTCAGACTAGGACCTGTCGGTGTGAGTGTGTCAGACTAGGACCTGTCAGTGTGTGAAAGTGTCAGACTAGGACCTGTCAGTGTGAGTGTGTCAGACTAGGACCTGTCGGTGTGAGTGTGTCAAACTAGGACCTGTCAGTGTGAGTGTGTCAGACTAGTACCTGTCGGTGTGAGAGTCAGACTAGGACCTGTCGGTGTGAGAGTCAGACTAGGACCTGTCAGTGTGAGTGTGTCAGACTAGGACCTGTCGGTGTGAGTGTGTCAGACTAGGACCTGTCGGTGTGAGATTGTCAGTCTAGGACCTGTCGGTGTGAGAGTGTGTCAGACTAGTACCTGTCGATGTGAGTGTGTCAGACTAGTACCTGTCGGTGTGAGTGTGTCAGACTAGGACCTGTCAGTGTGAGTGTGTCAGACTAGGACCTGTCGGTGTGAGTGTGTCAGACTAGGACCTGTCGGTGTGAGAGTGTCAGTCTAGGACCTGTCGGTGTGAGTGTGTCAGACTAGGACCTGTCAGTGTGAGTGTGTCAGACTAGGACCTGTCGGTGTGAGAGTCAGACTAGGACCTGTCGGTGTGAGAGTCAGACTAGGACCTGTCAGTGTGAGTGTGTCAGACTAGTACCTGTCAGTGTGTGAGTGTGTCAGACTAGGACCTGTCGGTGTGAGTATGTCAGACTAGGACCTGTCGGTGTGAGTGTGTCAGACTAGGACCTGTCGGTGTGAGAGTGTCAGACTAGGACCTGTCGGTGTGAGTGTGTCAGACTAGGATCTGTCAGTGTGTAAGTGTGTCAGACTAGGACCTGTCGGTGTGAGAGTCAGACTAGGACCTGTCAGTGTGAGTGTGTCAGACTAGTACCTGTCGGTGTGTGAAAGTGTCAGACTAGGACCTGTCAGTGTGAGTGTGTCAGACTAGTACCTGTCGGTGTGTGAGTGTCAGACTAGGACCTGTCGGTGTGAGAGTGTCAGACTAGGACCGGTCAGTGTGAGTGTGTCAGACTAGGACCTGTCAGTGTGAGAGTGTCAGACTAGGACCTGTCGGTGTGAGAGTGTCAGACTAGGATCTGTCAGTGTGAAAGTGTCAGACTAGGACCTGTCGGTGTGAGAGTCAGACCAGGACCTGTCGGTGTGTGAGTGTGTCAGACTAGGATCTGTCAGTGTGAAAGTGTCAGACTAGGATCTGTCGGTGTGTGAGCGTGTCAGACTGGGACCTGTCAGTGTGAGAGTGTCAGACTAGGACCTGTCGGTGTGAGTGTGTCAGACTAGGATCTGTCAGTGTGAGAGTGTCAGACTAGGACCTGTCAGTGTGAAAGTGTCAGGCTAGGACCTGTCGGTGTGTGAGAGTCAGACTAGGACCTGTCGGTGTGTGAGTGTGTCAGACTAGGACCTGTCAGTGTGAGAGTGTCAGACTAGGACCTGTCGGTGTGAGAGTGTCAGACTAGGATCTGTCAGTGTGAAAGTGTCAGACTAGGACCTGTCGGTGTGAGAGTCAGACCAGGACCTGTCGGTGTGTGAGTGTGTCAGACTAGGATCTGTCAGTGTGAAAGTGTCAGACTAGGATCTGTCGGTGTGTGAGCGTGTCAGACTGGGACCTGTCAGTGTGAGAGTGTCAGACTAGGACCTGTCGGTATGAGTGTGTCAGACTAGGATCTGTCAGTGTGAGAGTGTCAGACTAGGACCTGTCAGTGTGAAAGTGTCAGGCTAGGACCTGTCGGTGTGTGAGAGTCAGACTAGGACCTGTCGGTGTGTGAGTGTGTCAGACTAGGACCTGTCAGTGTGAGTGTGTCAGACTAGGACCTGTCGGTGTGAGTGTGTCAGACTAGGACCTGTCGGTGTGAGAGTGTCAGTCTAGGACCTGTCGGTGTGAGAGTGTGTCAGACTAGGACCTGTCAGTGTGAGTGTGTCAGACTAGTACCTGTCGGTGTGAGTGAGTCAGACTAGGCCTGTCGGTGTGAGTGTGTCAGACTAGGATCTGTCAGTGTGTGAGTGTGTCAGACTAGGACCTGTCGGTGTGAGAGTCAGACTAGGACCTGTCAGTGTGAGTGTGTCAGACTAGTACCTGTCGGTGTGTGAAAGTGTCAGATTAGGACCTGTCAGTGTGAGTGTGTCAGACTAGTACCTGTCGGTGTGTGAGTGTCAGACTAGGACCTGTCAGTGTGAGTGTGTCAGACTAGTACCTGTCGGTGTGAGTGTGTCAGACTAGGACCTGTCGGTGTGAGTGTGTCAGACTAGTACCTGTCGGTGTGAGAGTGTGTCAGACTAGGACCTGTCAGTGTGAGAGTGTGTCAGACTAGGACCTGTCGGTGTGAGTGTGTCAGACTAGGACCTGTCAGTGTGAGTGTGTCAGACTAGGACCTGTCGGTGTGAGTGTGTCAGACTAGGACCTGTCGGTGTGAGAGTGTCAGTCTAGGACCTGTCGGTGTGAGAGTGTCAGACTAGTACCTGTCGGTGTGAGAGTGTCAGACTAGGACCTGTCGGTGTGAGTGTGTCAGACTAGGACCTCTCAGTGTGAGTGTGTCAGACTAGGACCTGTCGGTGTGAGTGTGTCAGACTAGGATCTGTCAGTGTGTGAGTGTGTCAGACTAGGACCTGTCGGTGTGAGAGTCAGACTAGGACCTGTCAGTGTGAGTGTGTCAGACTAGTACCTGTCGGTGTGTGAAAGTGTCAGACTAGGACCTGTCAGTGTGAGTGTGTCAGACTAGTACCTGTAGGTGTGTGAGTGTCAGACTAGGACCTGTCGGTGTGAGAGTGTCAGACTAGGACCTGTCAGTGTGAGACTCAGACTAGGACCTGTCGGTGTGTGAGAGTCAGACTAGGACCTGTCAGTGTGAGTGTGTCAGAGTAGGATCTATCAGTGTGAGAGTCAGACTCGGACCTGTCGGTGTGAGTGTGTCAGACTAGGACCGGTCAGTGTGAGTGTGTCAGACTAGGACCTGTCGGTGTGAGAGTGTCAGACTAGGACCTGTCGGTGTGAGAGTGTCAGACTAGGATCTGTCAGTGTGAAAGTGTCAGACTAGGACCTGTCGGTGTGAGAGTCAGACTAGGACCTGTCGGTGTGTGAGTGTGTCAGACTAGGATCTGTCAGTGTGAAAGTGTCAGACTAGGATCTGTCAGTGTGAGAGTGTCAGACTAGGACCTGTCAGTGTGAGAGTGTCAGACTAGTACCTGTCGGTGTGAGTGTGTCAGACTAGGACCTGTCAGTGTGAGTGTGTCAGACTAGTACCTGTCAGTGTGTGTGTGTCAGACTAGGACCTGTCGGTGTGAGTATGTCAGACTAGGACCTGTCGGTGTGAGAGTGTCAGACTAGGACCTGTCGGTGTGAGAGTGTCAGACTAGGACCTGTCGGTGTGAGTGTGTCAGACTAGGACCTGTCGGTGTGAGTGTGTCAGACTAGGACCTGTCGGTGTGAGAGTGTCAGACTAGGACCTGTCGGTGTGAGAGTCAGACTAGGACCTGTCAGTGTGAGTGTGTCAGACTAGTACCTGTCGGTGTGTGAAAGTGCCAGACTAGGACCTGTCAGTGTGAGTGTGTCAGACTAGTACCTGTCGGTGTGTGAGTGTCAGACTAGGACCTGTCGGTGTGAGAGTGTCAGACTAGGACCTGTCAGTGTGAGACTCAGACTAGGACCTGTCGGTGTGTGAGAGTCAGACTCGGACCTGTCGGTGTGAGTGTGTCAGACTCGGACCGGTCAGTGTGAGTGTGTCAGACTAGGACCTGTCAGTGTGAGAGTGTCAGACTAGGACCTGTCGGTGTGAGAGTGTCAGACTAGGATCTGTCAGTGTGAAAGTGTCAGACTAGGACCTGTCGGTGTGAGAGTCAGACTAGGACCTGTTGGTGTGTGAGTGTGTCAGACTAGGATCTGTCGGTGTGTGAGCGTGTCAGACTGGGACCTGTCAGTGTGAGAGTGTCAGACTAGGACCTGTCGGTGTGAGTGTGTCAGACTAGGATCTGTCAGTGTGAGAGTGTCAGACTAGGACCTGTCAGTGTGAAAGTGTCAGACTAGGACCTGTCGGTGTGTGAGAGTCAGACTAGGACCTGTCGGTGTGTGAGTGTGTCAGACTAGGATCTGTCAGTGTGAAAGTGTCAGACTAGGACCTGTCGGTGTGAGTGTGTCAGACTAGGACCTGTCAGTGTGTGAAAGTGTCAGACTAGGACCTGTCAGTGTGAGTGTGTCAGACTAGGACCTGTCGGTGTGAGAGTGTCAAACTAGGACCTGTCAGTGTGAGTGTGTCAGACTAGTACCTGTCGGTGTGAGAGTCAGACTAGGACCTGTCGGTGTGAGAGTCAGACTAGGACCTGTCAGTGTGAGTGTGTCAGACTAGTACCTGTCGGTGTGAGTGTGTCAGACTAGGACCTGTCAGTGTGAGTGTGTCAGACTAGGACCTGTCGGTGTGAGTGTGTCAGACTAGGACCTGTCGGTGTGAGAGTGTCAGTCTAGGACCTGTCGGTGTGAGAGTGTGTCAGACTAGGACCTGTCAGTGTGAGTGTGTCAGACTCGTACCTGTCGGTGTGAGTGTGTCAGACTAGGACCTGTCAGTGTGTGAGTGTGTCAGACTAGGACCTGTCGGTGTGAGTGTGTCAGACTAGGATCTGTCAGTGTGTGAGTGTGTCAGACTAGGACCTGTCGGTGTGAGAGTCAGACTAGGACCTGTCAGTGTGAGTGTGTCAGACTAGTACCTGTCGGTGTGTGAAAGTGTCAGACTAGGACCTGTCAGTGTGAGTGTGTCAGACTAGTACCTGTCGGTATGTGAGTGTCAGACTAGGACCTGTCAGTGTGAGTGTGTCAGACTAGTACCTGTCGGTGTGAGTGTGTCAGACTAGGACCTGTCAGTGTGAGTGTGTCAGACTAGTACCTGTCGGTGTGAGAGTGTGTCAGACTAGGACCTGTCAGTGTGAGAGTGTGTCAGACTAGGACCTGTCGGTGTGAGTGTGTCAGACTAGGACCTGTCAGTGTGAGTGTGTCAGACTAGGACCTGTCGGTGTGAGTGTGTCAGACTAGGACCTGTCGGTGTGAGAGTGTCAGTCTAGGACCTGTCGATGTGACAGTGTCAGACTAGTACCTGTCGGTGTGAGAGTGTCAGACTAGGAACTGTCGGTGTGAGTGTGTCAGACTAGGACCTGTCAGTGTGAGACTCAGACTAGGACCTGTCGGTGTGTGAGAGTCAGACTAGGACCTGTCAGTGTGAGTGTGTCAGAGTAGGATCTATCAGTGTGAGAGTCAGACTCGGACCTGTCGGTGTGAGTGTGTCAGACTAGGATCTGTCAGTGTGAGAGTGTCAGACTAGGACCTGTCAGTGTGAGAGTGTCAGACTAGGACCTGTCGGTGTGAGAGTCAGACTAGGACCTGTCGGTGTGTGAGTGTGTCAGACTAGGATCTGTCAGTGTGAAAGTGTCAGACTAGGATCTGTCGGTGTGTGAGCGTGTCAGACTGGGACCTGTCAGTGTAAGAGTGTCAGACTAGGACCTGTCGGTGTGAGTGTGTCAGACTAGGATCTGTCAGTGTGAGAGTGTCAGACTAGGACCTGTCAGTGTGAGAGTGTCAGACTAGGACCTGTCGGTGTGAGAGTCAGACTAGGACCTGTCGGTGTGTGAGTGTGTCAGACTAGGATCTGTCAGTGTGAAAGTGTCAGACTAGGATCTGTCGGTGTGTGAGCGTGTCAGACTGGGACCTGTCAGTGTAAGAGTGTCAGACTAGGACCTGTCGGTGTGAGTGTGTCAGACTAGGATCTGTCAGTGTGAGAGTGTCAGACTAGGACCTGTCAGTGTGAGAGTGTCAGACTAGGACCTGTCGGTGTGAGAGTCAGACTAGGACCTGTCAGTGTGAGTGTGTCAGACTAATACCTGTCAGTGTGTGAGTGTGTCAGACTAGTACCTGTCGGTGTGAGTGTGTCAGACTAGGACCTGTCGGTGTGAGTGTGTCAGAGTAGGATCTATCAGTGTGAGAGTCAGACTCGGACCTGTCGGTGTGAGTGTGTCAGACTAGGACCTGTCAGTGTGAGTGTGTCAGACTAGTACCTGTCGGTGTGAGAGTGTGTCAGACTCGGACCTGTCAGTGTGAGAGTGTGTCAGACTAGGACCTGTCGGTGTGAGTGTGTCAGACTAGGACCTGTCAGTGTGAGTGTGTCAGACTAGGACCTGTCGGTGTGAGTGTGTCAGACTAGGACCTGTCGGTGTGAGAGTGTCAGTCTAGGACCTGTCGGTGTGAGAGTGTCAGACTAGTACCTGTCGGTGTGAGAGTGTCAGACTAGGACCTGTCGGTGTGAGTGTGTCAGACTAGGACCTGTCAGTGTGAGTGTGTCAGACTAGGACCTGTCGGTGTGAGTGTGTCAGACTAGGATCTGTCAGTGTGTGAGTGTGTCAGACTAGGACCTGTCGGTGTGAGAGTCAGACTAGGACCTGTCAGTGTGAGTGTGTCAGACTAGTACCTGTCGGTGTGTGAAAGTGTCAGACTAGGACCTGTCAGTGTGAGTGTGTCAGACTAGTACCTGTCGGTGTGTGAGTGTCAGACTAGGACCTGTCGGTGTGAGAGTGACAGACTAGGACCTGTCAGTGTGAGACTCAGACTAGGACCTGTCGGTGTGTGAGAGTCAGACTAGGACCTGTCAGTGTGAGTGTGTCAGAGTAGGATCTATCAGTGTGAGAGTCAGACTCGGACCTGTCGGTGTGAGTGTGTCAGACTAGGACCGGTCAGTGTGAGTGTGTCAGACTAGGACCTGTCAGTGTGAGAGTGTCAGACTAGGACCTGTCGGTGTGAGAGTGTCAGACTAGGATCTGTCAGTGTGAAAGTGTCAGACTAGGACCTGTCGGTGTGAGAGTCAGACTAGGACCTGTCGGTGTGTGAGTGTGTCAGACTAGGATCTGTCAGTGTGAAAGTGTCAGACTAGGATCTGTCGGTGTGTGAGCGTGTCAGACTGGGACCTGTCAGTGTAAGAGTGTCAGACTAGGACCTGTCGGTGTGAGTGTGTCAGACTAGGATCTGTCAGTGTGAGAGTGTCAGACTAGGACCTGTCGGTGTGAGTGTGTCAGACTAGGATCTGTCAGTGTGAGAGTGTCAGACTAGGACCTGTCAGTGTGAGAGTGTCAGACTAGGACCTGTCGGTGTGAGAGTGTCAGACTAGGATCTGTCAGTGTGAAAGTGTCAGACTAGGACCTGTCGGTGTGAGAGTCAGACTAGGACCTGTCGGTGTGTGAGTGTGTCAGACTAGGATCTGTCAGTGTGAAAGTGTCAGACTAGGATCTGTCGGTGTGTGAGCGTGTCAGACTGGGACCTGTCAGTGTAAGAGTGTCAGACTAGGACCTGTCGGTGTGAGTGTGTCAGACTAGGATCTGTCAGTGTGAGAGTGTCAGACTAGGACCTGTCAGTGTGAGAGTGTCAGACTAGGACCTGTCGGTGTGAGAGTCAGACTAGGACCTGTCGGTGTGTGAGTGTGTCAGACTAGGATCTGTCAGTGTGAAAGTGTCAGACTAGGATCTGTCGGTGTGTGAGCGTGTCAGACTGGGACCTGTCAGTGTAAGAGTGTCAGACTAGGACCTGTCGGTGTGAGTGTGTCAGACTAGGATCTGTCAGTGTGAGAGTGTCAGACTAGGACCTGTCAGTGTGAGAGTGTCAGACTAGGACCTGTCGGTTTGAGAGTCAGACTAGGACCTGTCGGTGTGTGAGTGTGTCAGACTAGGATCTGTCAGTGTGAAAGTGTCAGACTAGGATCTGTCGGTGTGTGAGCGTGTCAGACTGGGACCTGTCAGTGTAAGAGTGTCAGACTAGGACCTGTCGGTGTGAGTGTGTCAGACTAGGATCTGTCAGTGTGAGAGTGTCAGACTAGGACCTGTCAGTGTGAGAGTGTCAGACTAGGACCTGTCGGTGTGAGAGTCAGACTAGGACCTGTCAGTGTGAGTGTGTCAGACTAATACCTGTCAGTGTGTGAGTGTGTCAGACTAGTACCTGTCGGTGTGAGTGTGTCAGACTAGGACCTGTCGGTGTGAGTGTGTCAGAGTAGGATCTATCAGTGTGAGAGTCAGACTCGGACCTGTCGGTGTGAGTGTGTCAGACTAGGACCTGTCAGTGTGAGTGTGTCAGACTAGTACCTGTCGGTGTGAGAGTGTGTCAGACTCGGACCTGTCAGTGTGAGAGTGTGTCAGACTAGGACCTGTCGGTGTGAGTGTGTCAGACTAGGACCTGTCAGTGTGAGTGTGTCAGACTAGGACCTGTCGGTGTGAGTGTGTCAGACTAGGACCTGTCGGTGTGAGAGTGTCAGTCTAGGACCTGTCGGTGTGAGAGTGTCAGACTAGTACCTGTCGGTGTGAGAGTGTCAGACTAGGACCTGTCGGTGTGAGTGTGTCAGACTAGGACCTGTCAGTGTGAGTGTGTCAGACTAGGACCTGTCGGTGTGAGTGTGTCAGACTAGGATCTGTCAGTGTGTGAGTGTGTCAGACTAGGACCTGTCGGTGTGAGAGTCAGACTAGGACCTGTCAGTGTGAGAGTGTCAGACTAGGACCTGTCGGTGTGAGAGTGTCAGACTAGGATCTGTCAGTGTGAAAGTGTCAGACTAGGACCTGTCGGTGTGAGAGTCAGACTAGGACCTGTCGGTGTGTGAGTGTGTCAGACTAGGATCTGTCAGTGTGAAAGTGTCAGACTAGGATCTGTCGGTGTGTGAGCGTGTCAGACTGGGACCTGTCAGTGTAAGAGTGTCAGACTAGGACCTGTCGGTGTGAGTGTGTCAGACTAGGATCTGTCAGTGTGAGAGTGTCAGACTAGGACCTGTCGGTGTGAGTGTGTCAGACTAGGATCTGTCAGTGTGAGAGTGTCAGACTAGGACCTGTCAGTGTGAAAGTGTCAGACTAGGACCTGTCGGTGTGTGAGAGTCAGACTAGGACCTGTCGGTGTGTGAGTGTGTCAGACTAGGATCTGTCAGTGTGAAAGTGTCAGACTAGGACCTGTCGGTGTGAGTGTGTCAGACTAGGACCTGTCAGTGTGTGAAAGTGTCAGACTAGGACCTGTCAGTGAGAGTGTGTCAGACTAGGACCTGTCGGTGTGAGAGTGTCAAACTAGGACCTGTCAGTGTGAGTGTGTCAGACTAGTACCTGTCGGTGTGAGAGTCAGACTAGGACCTGTCGGTGTGAGAGTCAGACTAGGACCTGTCAGTGTGAGTGTGTCAGACTAGTACCTGTCGGTGTGAGTGTGTCAGACTAGGACCTGTCAGTGTGAGTGTGTCAGACTAGGACCTGTCGGTGTGAGTGTGTCAGACTAGGACCTGTCGGTGTGAGAGTGTCAGTCTAGGACCTGTCGGTGTGAGAGTGTGTCAGACTAGGACCTGTCAGTGTGAGTGTGTCAGACTCGTACCTGTCGGTGTGAGTGTGTCAGAATAGGACCTGTCAGTGTGTGAGTGTGTCAGACTAGGACCTGTCGGTGTGAGTGTGTCAGACTAGGATCTGTCAGTGTGTGAGTGTGTCAGACTAGGACCTGTCGGTGTGAGAGTCAGACTAGGACCTGTCAGTGTGAGTGTGTCAGACTAGTACCTGTCGGTGTGTGAAAGTGTCAGACTAGGACCTGTCAGTGTGAGTGTGTCAGACTAGTACCTGTCGGTATGTGAGTGTCAGACTAGGACCTGTCAGTGTGAGTGTGTCAGACTAGTACCTGTCGGTGTGAGTGTGTCAGACTAGGACCTGTCAGTGTGAGTGTGTCAGACTAGGACCTGTCGGTGTGAGAGTGTGTCAGACTAGGACCTGTCGGTGTGAGAGTGTCAGTCTAGGACCTGTCGGTGTGAGAGTGTCAGACTAGGAACTGTCGGTGTGAGTGTGTCAGACTAGGACCTGTCAGTGTGAGTGTGTCAGACTAGGACCTGTCGGTGTGAGTGTGTCAGACTAGGATCTGTCAGTGTGTGAGTGTGTCAGACTAGTACCTGTCGGTGTGAGAGTCAGACTAGGACCTGTCAGTGTGAGTGTGTCAGACTAGTACCTGTCGGTGTGTGAGTGTCAGACTAGGACCTGTCGGTGTGAGAGTGTCAGACTAGGACCTGTCAGTGTGAGACTCAGACTAGGACCTGTCGGTGTGTGAGAGTCAGACTAGGACCTGTCAGTGTGAGTGTGTCAGAGTAGGATCTATCAGTGTGAGAGTCAGACTCGGACCTGTCGGTGTGAGTGTGTCAGACTAGGACCGGTCAGTGTGAGAGTGTCAGACTAGGACCTGTCAGTGTGAGAGTGTCAGACTAGGACCTGTCGGTGTGAGAGTGTCAGACTAGGATCTGTCAGTGTGAAAGTGTCAGACTAGGACCTGTCGGTGTGAGAGTCAGACTAGGACCTGTCGGTGTGTGAGTGTGTCAGACTAGGATCTGTCAGTGTGAAAGTGTCAGACTAGGATCTGTCGGTGTGTGAGCGTGTCAGACTGGGACCTGTCAGTGTAAGAGTGTCAGACTAGGACCTGTCGGTGTGAGTGTGTCAGACTAGGATCTGTCAGTGTGAGAGTGTCAGACTAGGACCTGTCAGTGTGAGAGTGTCAGACTAGGACCTGTCGGTGTGAGAGTCAGACTAGGACCTGTCGGTGTGTGAGTGTGTCAGACTAGGATCTGTCAGTGTGAAAGTGTCAGACTAGGATCTGTCGGTGTGTGAGCGTGTCAGACTGGGACCTGTCAGTGTAAGAGTGTCAGACTAGGACCTGTCGGTGTGAGTGTGTCAGACTAGGATCTGTCAGTGTGAGAGTGTCAGACTAGGACCTGTCAGTGTGAGAGTGTCAGACTAGGACCTGTCGGTGTGAGAGTCAGACTAGGACCTGTCGGTGTGTGAGTGTGTCAGACTAGGATCTGTCAGTGTGAAAGTGTCAGACTAGGATCTGTCGGTGTGTGAGCGTGTCAGACTGGGACCTGTCAGTGTAAGAGTGTCAGACTAGGACCTGTCGGTGTGAGTGTGTCAGACTAGGATCTGTCAGTGTGAGAGTGTCAGACTAGGACCTGTCAGTGTGAGAGTGTCAGACTAGGACCTGTCGGTGTGAGAGTCAGACTAGGACCTGTCAGTGTGAGTGTGTCAGACTAATACCTGTCAGTGTGTGAGTGTGTCAGACTAGTACCTGTCGGTGTGAGTGTGTCAGACTAGGACCTGTCGGTGTGAGTGTGTCAGAGTAGGATCTATCAGTGTGAGAGTCAGACTCGGACCTGTCGGTGTGAGTGTGTCAGACTAGGACCTGTCAGTGTGAGTGTGTCAGACTAGTACCTGTCGGTGTGAGAGTGTGTCAGACTCGGACCTGTCAGTGTGAGAGTGTGTCAGACTAGGACCTGTCGGTGTGAGTGTGTCAGACTAGGACCTGTCAGTGTGAGTGTGTCAGACTAGGACCTGTCGGTGTGAGTGTGTCAGACTAGGACCTGTCGGTGTGAGAGTGTCAGTCTAGGACCTGTCGGTGTGAGAGTGTCAGACTAGTACCTGTCGGTGTGAGAGTGTCAGACTAGGACCTGTCGGTGTGAGTGTGTCAGACTAGGACCTGTCAGTGTGAGTGTGTCAGACTAGGACCTGTCGGTGTGAGTGTGTCAGACTAGGATCTGTCAGTGTGTGAGTGTGTCAGACTAGGACCTGTCGGTGTGAGAGTCAGACTAGGACCTGTCAGTGTGAGTGTGTCAGACTAGTACCTGTCGGTGTGTGAAAGTGTCAGACTAGGACCTGTCAGTGTGAGTGTGTCAGACTAGTACCTGTCGGTGTGTGAGTGTCAGACTAGGACCTGTCGGTGTGAGAGTGACAGACTAGGACCTGTCAGTGTGAGACTCAGACTAGGACCTGTCGGTGTGTGAGAGTCAGACTAGGACCTGTCAGTGTGAGTGTGTCAGAGTAGGATCTATCAGTGTGAGAGTCAGACTCGGACCTGTCGGTGTGAGTGTGTCAGACTAGGACCGGTCAGTGTGAGTGTGTCAGACTAGGACCTGTCAGTGTGAGAGTGTCAGACTAGGACCTGTCGGTGTGAGAGTGTCAGACTAGGATCTGTCAGTGTGAAAGTGTCAGACTAGGACCTGTCGGTGTGAGAGTCAGACTAGGACCTGTCGGTGTGTGAGTGTGTCAGACTAGGATCTGTCAGTGTGAAAGTGTCAGACTAGGATCTGTCGGTGTGTGAGCGTGTCAGACTGGGACCTGTCAGTGTAAGAGTGTCAGACTAGGACCTGTCGGTGTGAGTGTGTCAGACTAGGATCTGTCAGTGTGAGAGTGTCAGACTAGGACCTGTCGGTGTGAGAGTCAGACTCGGACCTGTCAGTGTGAGTGTGTCAGACTAGTACCTGTCAGTGTGTGAGTGTGTCAGACTAGGACCTGTCGGTGTGAGTGTGTCAGACTAGGACCTGTCAGTGTGAGTGTGTCAGACTAGTACCTGTCAGTGTGTGAGTGTGTCAGACTAGGACCTGTCGGTGTGAGTGTGTCAGACTAGGACCTGTCGGTGTGAGTGTGTCAGACTAGGACCTGGCGGTGTGAGAGTGTCAGACTAGGACCTGTCGGTGTGAGTGTGTCAGACTAGGACCTGTCGGTGTGGGAGTCAGACTAGGACCTGTCGCTGTGTGAGAGAGTCAGACTAGGTTCTGTCGGTGAGGGTTAATTGCATGTAATTCATTTTGCTGATTTCCTTGTGCAAAGTGTAAGCTTATCTTTTACCCCCATGGTTTTTTTTCTCATTGGCTTCAGCCTGCAGATCTCCAACTGTTAACTAACTCTGGAATTTTCTACCTGCCGTGTCCAGTCTCAATGTCTCTGCGATCATGTCAAACCAAAGCCGACAGCCAATTGCTGTGATATATCAATATTGTGTAAACAAAAGCTTTTCCTTCCTGACAAAATTCCAATCAAGGGTGTAGTGCGTTAAAGACCGGCCTTGAACCCTGGCACTGCC
This sequence comes from Pristiophorus japonicus, assembly GCF_044704955.1. Lineage (NCBI taxonomy): Eukaryota > Metazoa > Chordata > Chondrichthyes > Pristiophoridae > Pristiophorus > Pristiophorus japonicus. The sequence goes on along the minus strand of NC_091987.1, from coordinate 213,565,458 downwards.
GATCCCCCCCAGGCAGACGTAACGAGAACCTGTTTCTATGCTGGCTCCGTGTGCTCTACATGAAATCAGCTCACAACACAAAGCTGCTCAACTTCCGACACATCAATCTTGCACAGAAAGGCTGGTGCGGGACCTGGGCAAATGCCGTATTTGTGGAGTAAAAGAACATATAGGAACAGGAGAAGGCCATTCAGCCCCTCGAGCCTGCTCCGCCATTCAATGAGATCATGGCTGATCTGTGACCTACCTCCATAGACCCACTTTTGGCCCATATCCCTCAATACCTCTGGTTAACAAAAATCTATCCATCTCAGATTTAGAATTAAAATATTTCCCCGGCAACGATTACCGTTTGCGGAAGAGAGTTCCAAACTTCTACCGCCCTTTGTGTGTAGAAGTGTTTCCTAATTTCACTCCTGAAAGGTCTGGCTCTAATTTTTAGGCTATGCCCCTAGTCCTAGACTTCCCAACCAGCAGGAATAGTTTCTCCATCTACCCTATCATAATACCCTGAAAAGTTCCATCAAAAACATAACATTTTAAATCTCAGGGAATCCAACCCTAGATTGTGTGATCTCTCCTAATAATTTAACCCCTGGAGTCCAGGTATCATTCTGGTAAATCTTGGATTTATATAGCGCCATACATGACCTTGAGATGTCGCAAAGAACTTTACAGCCAATGAAGTACTTTTGAAAGTGTAGTCACTGTTTGCAGACGACGCTAAGCTGGATGGCGGTGTGAGTTGTGAGGAGGACGCTAAGAGGCTGCAGGGTGACTTGGACAGGTTAGGTGAGTGGGCAAATACATGGCAGTTGCAGTATAATGTGGATAAATGTGAGGTTATCCACTTTGGTGGCAAAAACACGAAGGCAGAATATTATCTGAATGGTGGCAGATTAGGAAAAGGGGAGCTGCAACGAGACCTGGGTGTCATGGTACAGCAGTCATTGAAAGTTGGCATGCAGGTTCAGCAGGCGGTGAAGAAGACAAATGGCGTGTTGGCCTTCATAGTTGGGGGATTTGAGTATAGGAGCAGGGAGGTCTTACTGCAGTTGTACAGAGCCTTGGTGAGACCTCACCTGGAATATTGTGTTCAGTTTTGGTCTCCTAATCTGAGGAAGGACATTCTTGCTATTGAGGGAGTGCAGCGAAGGTTCACCAGACTGATTCCCGGGATGGCAGGACTGACATATGAGGAGAGACTGGATCGACTGGGCCTGTATTCACTGGAGTTTAGAAGAATGAGAGGGGATCTCATAAAAACATATAAAATTCTGATGGGACTGGACAGGTTAGATGCAGGAAGAATGTTCCCGATGTTGGGGAAGTCCAGAACCAGGGGTCACAGTCTAAGGATAAAGGGTAGGCCATTTAGGACCAAGATGAGGAGAAACTTCTTCACTTAGGAGAATTGTGAACCTGTGGAATTCTCTACCACAGAAAGTCGTTGATGCCAGTTCGTTAGATATATTCAAGAGGGACTTAGGTATGGCCTTTACGGCTAAAGGGATCAAGGGGTATGGAGAGAAAGCAGGAAAGGGGTACTGAGGTGAATGATCAGCCATGATCTTATTGAATGGTGGTGCAGGCTCGAAGGGCCGAATGGCCTACTCCTGCACCTATTTTCTATGTTTCTATGTAATGTGGTAAACACAGCAGCCAATTTGCGCACAGCAAGCTCCCACAAACAGCAATGTGATATTTGCAGATTAATCTGTTTTTAGTGATGTTGCTTGAGGGATAAATATTGGCCCAGGAGAACTCCCCTGCTCTTCTTTAAAATAGTGCCGTGAGGTATTTTACATCCACCTGAGAGGGCAGAAGAGGCCTTGGTTTAATATCTCATTTGAAAGACGGCACCTCCGACAGTGCGGCGCTCCCTCAATACTGCTCCTTTGACAGTGCGGCGCTCCCTCAGTGCTGACCCTCCAACAGTGCACCGCTCCCTCAGTACTGCCCTTCTGACAGTGCGGCACTCCCTCAGTACTGCTCCTTTGACAGTGCGGCGCTCCCTTAATTATGCCCTTCCAACAGTGCAGCACTTCCTCAGTACTGCCCCTCCGACAGTGCGGCACTCCCTCAATTATGCCCTTCCAACAGTGCAGCGCTCCCTCAATACTGCCCCTCCGACAGTGCGCGCTCACTCAGTACTACACTGGGAGTGTCAGCTTAGATTTTTCTGCTCAAGTTTCTGGAGTGGGACTTAGCACAAAACCATGACCTTTGAAGTTTGGGGTTTAGAAGGGCCTTTCCTCTGTGTCTAAGCCACGCTGTATCCGACCAGCGAACGCTTGAAGTTGATGTCAGCTGCCTAATGTTGAACAATGTCCTCACCTTGAACATCTCTCATCCTGACATGCAAAAAAAAAATTATCTTCCAGAATATGCCTGCAGTTATCTGTGGATTTCTCAATCTTTATATGGAGCAACTGAGTTTCAAGTGACCTTTTCTGATGCAATTAAAGAACTAACTTTGTGAGATCAGTCATTGCCCTCGGCTGATTAGTTGACTTGCTTTGTTACCGATAGCTGCAGCACCTCGCTCCTGCCAGTGGGGACCCTCAGTGAGCTACATTACAACAATGTGCATTTATATAGCACCTTTAATGTAGTAAAACCTGCCAAGATGCTTCACAGGAGCGTTATCAGACAGAAATTGACACTGAGCTACATAAGGAGATATCAGGACAGGAGCTTGGTCAAAGAGAAAGGTTTTAAGGAGTGTCTTAAAGGAGGAGAGAGAGGTAGAGAGGCTTAGGGAGGGAGTTCCAGAGCTTAGGGCCCAGGCAACTGAAGATACGGTCACCAATGGTGGAGCGATGGAAATTGGGGGATATGCAAGAGGCCAGAATTAGAGGAGTGCAGAGATCTGTGAGCACAGATGGGTAAATGGGATTTGGTGCGAGTTAAGATTTCGGACGGCAGCCTTTTGGAGGTGTAATGTATTTGCTTCAAGGGTTCTTTGCTTAAGAATTCATAGCAACACATTGCTAATAAGAACGAGTTGGTTTATTAGCAAAGGTTTAACAACCACACGACACATTACCAGTTCATCCACCAGGCTCACAACCACCTGCCCCATCGTGGATCCCCCGAACCCAACTGGCTGGGGTTTTATTGAGTCTTGTGAACATCACGTGACTGGCTAAACCACTCCCAACTCAACAGCTCTACAACTATTTTCGTTGTAAACATTAATCAAGTGCTCCCTGATTAAAGGGGGGAGGGGCACTAAAACCGACAAAATAAACCAATTGAACTTTGGACAGTAAACTTAAATCAAATTAAAATTTGGTTGCCGGGGGTGATGATGCACTCCAGTCCCTCCGACGCCCACCTCTCACAGAAGGCCGCGAGCGTACCGGTGGACACCGCGTGCTCCATCTCCAGGGACACCCTGGCTTGGATGTAACCGCGGAAGAGAGGCAGGCAGTCGGGCTGAACGACCCCCTCGACCGCCCGCTGCCTGGACCGGCTGATGGCCCCCTTGGCCGTGCCCAGGAGCAGTCCTACGAGGAGGCCTTCCGACCTGCCCGCTCCCCTCCGCACAGGGTGCCCAAAGATCAGGATTGTGGGGCTGAAGTACAACCAGAATTTGAGGAGCAGCCCCTTTAAATAATGGAACAGGGGCTGCAACCTCGCACACTCCATAAAAACGTGGAACACAGACTCTTCCAGACCGCAGAAATTGCAGGCGGCCTGGGAGCCCGTAAACTGACTTTAAAAACTTATTGCCCGGGACTGCTCCGTGCACCACCCTCCAGGCCAAGTCCCCAATAAACTGCAGAACTGAAAGGCACAGCGGAGATTTCAACAGCTCTACAACTATTTTGTAGACACCAATAATCAAGTGCCCCCTTATTAAAAGGGGGGCTCACTCCAAAAAATTTTCAAGTGCCCCCTTGCCTCCTGGCTTAAAGTAGGGGGGGGGGGGGGCACTAAAACCGACAAATTAAACTTTAACCATCAAATTCAAATTCAATTTGGTTGCTGGAGGTGATGATGCACTCCAGTCCCTCCGGCGCCCACCTCTCGCGGAAGGCCACGAGCGTACCGGTGGATCAACAACTCTACAACAAACCTGTGAGCATACTCATAGGTGCACACATTACAGGATTAGCTCAAGTTTACAGAGGCTGCAAGGTGGGAGGATAGCCCAGAGTGCTTCGGAATAACAGCATTTCAATTTCCTCACACGGGTCCAAAGGAATAGTTTTGGCGTCAGGTTTGTTAAAGTCTTTGTCACATCAAAGCAGGGTAAGAATTGTGTCATGAAACTTTCCGACACTAGATAATGAAAGAAGCCAGGCACTCTCAAGACTCTAATCTGGACACACGGAATGGATTCCTTACCGAGGAGCCCACAGTACAACCTGAAGGATCAAACCTTCCTCGCAAACTGTGGACAACCATCGACGGCCTCAGAACCGGTCACGGTCGATGCTGCCACCTTCTCCATCGGTGGAAGATTAAAGCCTCCCCATCATGTGACTGTGGAGCTCCTAATCAGACCCTGGAGCACATCATTGAGCACTGCCCTCAGAGGGAATTCGCAGGCAGCCTACAAGATATCTACACTGTTACACTGGAAGTTTTGGCCTAGATATCTGACTTAGATATCGATATTTAATTTTTTTTTTTTGCTACTACCATACGAAAGAAGACGACGCTAACCCGGCAGCAGATTTTGCTCCATTTAAGAACATAAGAATTAGGAGCAGAGTCGGCCATTTGGCCCCTCGAGCCTGCTCCGCCATTCAATAAGATCATGACTGATCTTTCGACCTCAACTCCACTCCCCTGCAGTGTCCCCGTAACCTTGATTCCCTTAATCTCCAAAAATTTGAAGGACTTGCACCAGAGAGATTGGTAGAAAGATCTCTAATCTTTTAATTCGGAAACTCCCCTAATCGGGATATTAATTAATCTCTCGTTATTTGTTGGAGTTTCTGTTTCCATTGATGAGAACACCGGTCACGATTGTGTATGTCTTTTTAGGAAGTTATGTAGATTCATCCATTCACTTAAAAAATTGCGGGATTTTAAAGTTTTTCTTTTGAGCAGCGCTAGGATTTTGAGGTCTTGTTCACAGGCAGTAGATGCACTGAAGCCCTGGGGTCCCGTAACTCGATCACTGGCCTCTCAGTCAGAGGCCTGGGCATGAATCCCAGCCTGGGCTGCCCTCTACTTCAGGGTTCTTGTCATCTCTTCATCAGACCGGTTAAAGCAAGAGACTTCCCTGCTATGTTCAGGCAGCACTGTAATGTATTTGCGTCATGGATTCTTTGCTTAAGAATTCATAGCAACACATTGCTATTAAGAACTAGTTGGTTAATTAACAAAGGTTTAACAATCACACTACACATTACCAGTTCATCCACCAGACTCACAACCACCTGCCCTATCGTAGATCCCCCAACCCAACTGGCTGGAGTTTTATTGAGTCTTGCGAACATCACATGACTGGCTAAGCCACTCCCAACTCAACAGCTATACCAACCTGTGACCATACTCTCATGTGTCTACATTACAAGCAGGTCATTGGCAAAAGAACCAAAGGCGTCACGAGGGAAAACCTTTTTACCCAGCGAGTGGTTAGGATCTGGAATGCACAGCCTGAGAGGGTGGTGGAGGCAGACTCAATCGCGGCTTTCAAAAGGGAGTTGGATAAGTTCCTGAAGGATAAAAAATTGCTGGGCTACGGGGAAAGAGCGGGGGAGTGGGACTGGCTGAAGTGCTCTTGCAGAGAGCCGGAACGGGCTCGATGGGCCGAATGGACTCCTTCTGTGCTGTAACCGTTCTGTGATTTTATTCTCTGATTCTATCAATGCCTTACAAAGGGCAATAATATGTGTGAGATACCATTGCGATGACCACATATGGGCATCAGATCACTCCCACGCAGACTAGGGGATGGCAGGAAGGCAGTGAAAAATGTATATTTTTTAAGTTGAATTCCTTTCTTCCTTTCATTTCAGAATATTTATAATACTTATTTGCCGGAGCACATTCAGCCATCTGCAAACAGCAGCAGACCAGGACAATACCCGCCGTCACCTTATCCCAACGCAGGAGTAGACCAGCCCCCACAATACTCCAGAGCCGGGCAGTACCCGGCTCAGCCATACCCCAGCACGGGGCCCCGGCAGTACCAGCCGTACTACATTCCTGCTCAACCCCCCACACAGCCTCCAACTCAGGTCACCCAGAGCAATGGTAGGTTACACCGTATCGGTCTGTGTGGGAGTAGGTAGTCTGTGTGTGTGTGTGTGTGTGTGTGTGTGTGTGTGTGTATGTGTCTGTATATGTATATGTATATGTGTGCATGTATGTGGGTGTGTGTGTGTGTGTGAATGTGTCTGTATATGTATTTGTATATGTGTGCATGTATGTGGGTGTGTGTATGTGTCTGTATATGTATATGTATATGTGTGCATGTATGTGGGTGTGTGTGTGTGTGTATATGGGTGTGTGTCTTTCTATCAAGGGGTATGGAGAGAAAGCAGGAAAGAGGTACTGAGAGAATGATCAGCCATGATCTTATTGAATGGTGTTGCAGACTCGAAGGGCCGAATGGCCTACTCCTGCACCTATTTTCTATGTTTCTATGTGTGGCTGTGTATATGTGGCTGTGTGTGGGTGTGTGTATATGCGTGTGAATGTGTGTGTGTGTCAATGTTCCCTCTAAGCGCAGTACTGGGAAAAGTCCCACGCAGGTTGCTCACCGGTTTTTACCCTGTAAATACTGCACATGCTAGACATTTAACGGGAGTGTGCAGTAAAGGAAACAGGCCACGCAGAACAAAGCCCAGCTTACAGGGAACATTGGTGTACGTTTGTCTGTATGGGTGGTGTGTGTGTGTGTGTGTGTATGTATATGCGAGTGTGTGTGTGTGAGTGCGTTGTGCCCAGGGAGGGGAAGCTGGCAGACCTGGTCAGGAATGTTTTTCTACAAGTGATACCTTTAAAACCTCTCCACCGCCTGGGCGCCTCTCTCAGACACATCACTGACTGTAGCACCCCCGCTGTTTGTGTAGGTTTGTCTCAAACTTCAGTCCGTGTGAGTTAAAGAGTATTTCGAGATAAATTCTTACTTTTTTAAAGGTGTGTTCGTGAATGAGATATCCTTTTACTGGGATTTGCAAACCAAGATGTTCAGTGATGCGATCTGTGGGCAGGAGTGTGTGAGAGGAAAACCCTGAGTGTTCAGTGAGTGCTGCCTCACATTGAGTCAAGTGCCGTGTTAATTGTACGTCGCACTGCTGAAAATTGACAGGCACTGACTGTCTGACGCACTCAGTTGCTATCGCATGTTACCGGAACTCTGAGGTTAAAGCTATCTGGAAAGACTGAAAAGGTTGGGGCTTGTTTCTCTAGAAAAGAGAAGATTGAGGGGGGTGACCTGACAGAGATCTTTAAAATTCTGGAAGTGTTTGACAGGGCAGACATAGAGAAGATGTTTCACTTGTGGCGGTCATAAATATAAGATAGTCAACCAGTAAATCTAATAAGGAATTCAGGAGAAACTTCTTTACCTGGAGAGTAAACTTGAGGTCATCCAAAACTTGACTGCCCCGTGTCCTAACTCACACCGAGTCCCACTCACCCATCACCCCCTGTGCTCGCTGCCCGTGTCCTAACTCACACCAAGTCCCGCTCACCCATCACTAACTGTGCTCACTGGCCCGTGTTCTAACTTGAACCAAGTCCCGCTCACCCATCACCCACTGTGCTCACTGCCCCGTGTTCTAACTTGAACCAAGTCCCGCTCACCCATCACCCACTGTGCTCACTGCCCCGTGTTCTAACTTGAACCAAGTCCCGCTCACCCGTCACCCCCTGTGCTCGCTGCCCGTGTCCTAACTCACACCAAGTCCCACTCATCCATCACCCACTGTACTCACTGGCCCGTGTTCTAACTTGAACCAAGTCCCGCTCACCCATCACCCACTGTGCTCACTGCCCCGTGTTCTAACTTGAACCAAGTCCCGCTCACCCATCACCCCCTGTGCTCGCTGACCTACATTGGCCCCCAGTTAAGCAACTCGTCAATTTCAAAATTCACATCCTTGTTTTCAAATCCCTCCATGGCTTCGCCCCTCCCTATCTCTGTAATCTCCTCCAGCCCCACAATCCCCCGAGATGTCTGCTCTCCTCCAAATCTGCCCTCCTGAGCATCCCTGATTATAATCGCTCCACCATCGGTAGCCGTGCCTTCTGTTGCCTGGGCCCCAAGCTCTGGAACTCCCTGCCTAAACCTCTCCGCCTCTCTACCTCTCTTTCCTCCTTTTAGGCACTCTTCGAAACCTACCTATTAGACCAAGCTTTTGGTCACCTCTCTATGGGGCTCAGTGTCAAATGTTTTGTCTCATAACATTCCTGTGAAGCGCCTTGGGATGTTTTACTACGTTAAAGGCACTATATAAATACAAGCTGCTGTTGTTGTTGAGAATGTGGAACTCTCTACCACAGGGAGTGGCTGAGGTGAACAATGTAGACGTATTTAAGGGAAAGCTGGATAGATACATGAGGGAGAAGGTTGCGCTGATAGGGTGAGACGAAGCAGGGTGGGAGAAAGCTGATGCGGAACGTAACCACCGGCACAGAGAGGTTGGGCGGTAATGTAAACATAGAAATATAGAAACATAGAAAATCGGTGCAGGCATTCGGCCCTTCGAGCCTGCACTGCCATTCAATGAGTTCATGGCTGAACATGCAACTTCAGTACCCCATTCCTGCTTTCTCGCCATACCCCTTGATCCCCCTAGTAGTAAGGACTACATCTAACTCCTTTTTAAATATATTTAGTGAATTGGCCTCAACAATTTTCTGTGGTAGAGAATTCCACAGGTTCACCACTCTCTGGGTGAAGAAGTTTCTCCTCATCTCGGTCCTAAATGGCTTACCCCTTATCCTTAGACTGTGACCCCTGGTTCTGGACTTCCCCAACATTGGGAACATTCTTCCTGCATCTAACCTGTCTAAACCCGTCAGAATTTTAAATGTTTCTATGAGATCCCCTCTCATTCTTCTGAACTCCAGTGAATACAAGCCCAGTTGATCCAGTCTTTCTTGATATGTCAGTCCCGCCATCCCGGGAATCAGTCTGGTGAACCTTCGCTGCACTCCCTCAATAGCAAGAATGTCCTTCCTCAAGTTAGGAGACCAAAACTGCACACAATACTCCAGGTGTGGCCTCACCAAGGCCCTGTACAACTGTAGTAACACCTCCCTGCCCCTGTACTCAAAATCTCCTCGCTATGAAGGCCAACATGCCATTTGCTTTCTTAACCGCCTGCTGTACCTGCATGACAACCTTCAATGACTGATGTACCATGACACCAGGTCTCGTTGCACCTCCCCTTTTCCTAATCTGTCACCATTCAGATAATAGTCTGTCTCTCTGTTTTTACCACCAAAGTGGATAACCTCACATTTATCCACATTATACTTCATCTGCCATGCATTTGCCCACTCGCCTAACCTATCCAAGTCGCTCTGCAGCCTCATAGCATCCTCCTCGCAGCTCACACTGCCACCCAACTTAGTGTCATCCGCAAATTTGGAGATACTACATTTAATCCCCTCGTCTAAATCATTAATGTACAATGTAAACAGCTGGGACCCAGCACAGAACCTTGCGGTACCCCACTAGTCACTGCCTGCCATTCTGAAAAGTACCCATTTACTCCTACTCTTTGCTTCCTGTCTGCCAACCAGTTCTCAATCCATGTCAGCACACTACCCCCAATCCCATGTGCTTTAACCTTGCACATCAATCTCTTGTGTGGGACCTTGTCGAAAGCCTTCTGAAAGTCCAAATACACCACATCAACTGGTTCTCCCTTGTCCACTCTACTGGAAACATCCTCAAAAAATTCCAGAAGATTTGTCAAGCATGATTTCCCTTTCACAAATCCATGCTGACTTGGACCTATCATGTCACCTCTTTACAAATGCGCTGCTATGACATCCTTAATAATTGATTCCATCATTTTACCCACTACCGATGTAATGTTGTTAGCTACTGGTTGCCCGCCATACACTTTCAAGGCGAACTTCCATCGTGGCAATTTTCCCCTCTTGTCTGCCGTAACTTTACGATGTTGTTTCAAAGTTTCCACAGCTCGTGCGTCGCGTAAGCGAGGAAACCGTCGGGGAGATTCAGCGCTCGTGTGTCCAGTGGACTCGAGCGATGTGCCAGTGTTGCTTCTTGGTGCACAGCCCTCATGTGTCTCCCCTCCTTCCTTGCAGTTCCACACAGGAAGCCTGAACGATTCTGTAATCCAAAGAGGAAGACCTACTGTTGTGTCATCTCCCTGTTTGTGATCCTTGCTGTGGTGGGCATTGGAGTGTGGATCATCTGTAAGTAACTCTGCTACCTCGTCCCGTTGGGGACACATGTCGCTCTGGCTGGGTGGCAAAGGCCACTAAAGTGAGTGGCAGTAAAATATATACGGGTTGGACTTCTCTGGTCCGGCACCCTCGGGACCTGACTGGTGCTGGAACACAGAATTTTCTGAACCACGGGAGGTCACGCTTATCGGTACCTGTCAACAGTGGGCGGGCGCCTGTGTGTGTGTGTGTGTGCGCACGTGCTGGCAGCTTGTGGGCAGCACCCTCAGCACCTGTGAACACGCTCACTGACTGACAGCCACTCCAGCCAATCGCCGAACACACTCACTGACTGACAGCCGCTCCAGCCAATCGCCAAACACACTCTGACTGACATCCGCTCCAACCAATCGTCGAACACACTCACTGACTGACAGCCCCTCCAGCCAATCGCCTCACACACTAACTGACTGACAGCCGCTCCAGCCAATCAAAACTTTTTTTTATAAACCCTCCTCTCCCTCAGGCTCAGCTAATGCCGAACCACGGATATTTCTGGGCCAGAGAATTCTGGTCCAGAGAGGTCCAACCTGTAGTTTCATTTGAGACTCACAACAGTCCCACAGGTTGACCAGCAATGTATAATGGTAAAGAGGAGATGAGTTGGGAAGATAGGAACAGGAGGAGGCCATTCAGCCGCTCAACCCTGTTCCACATTCAATTAGATCTTGGCTGATCTGTACTTTAACTCCGTCTACCCGCCTTGGTTCCATAATCCTTAGTAACCTTGCCCAACAAAACTCTATCAATCTTAGTTTTGAGATTTTCAATTGATCAAGACTCAACAACATTTTGGAGGGGAGAGTTCCAGATTCCCATTGCCCTTTGTGTGAAGAAGGTGCTTCCTGACATCACCCTGAACGGCCTGGCTCTAATTTTAAGTTTCTGCCCTTTGTTCTAGACTCCCCCCACCAGAGGAAATAGTTTCTCTCGACCTACCCGATCGAATCCTTTAATCATCACAAACACCTCGATTAGATCCTCCCCCTTAATCTTCTACACTCGAGGGAACACAAGCCCAGTCTGTGCGACCTGCCCTCATAACTTAACCCTTTTGGCCCCGTTCTTTGTATAATCTTACAACTACGCACGTACCTCCAAGAGTATTGATTCCAGCTGAAGAGGTTTTTTTGCTTACTCCTGTTAGTTAAGTTTGTGAAGGACAATCCATCGGGCAGCTTCAACAGTCGCTGTCCAGCTGTGGTGACCAGGTGCGATGGGGTCAGTGAGTGTTTGGACAACAGCGATGAACGCGGATGTGGTAAGATCTCTCGGCCCTCAGTTACTCATCAAACAACTTTCGTTTTAATGAAATTAAATGAATGAACCGCTACCATATTCCCCCCCCCGCCCACCTCCCCTCCAGTGCGATTCAGTGGGACCGGATCACAGCTGCAAGTCTACGGGTGGCAAAGAAAGCAATGGTTGCCTGTCTGTTACACGGCCTGGAGCAAATCCTTGGCGGACAAGACATGTCGACAACTGGGATACAAGAGGTACGGGGGTCAAAGGCTTGGAACCGGGGGACAGGAGGTACGAGCGTTGGGAGTCTATAAATGGGATACAGGAAGTACAGCAAGTAATCAGGAAGGCAAATGGATTGTTGACCTTTATCGCAAGGGGAGTGGAGTATAAAAGTAGGGAAGTCCTGCTACACCTGTACAGGGCGTTGGTGAGGCCACACCTGGAGTACTGCGTACAGTTTTGGTCTCCGTATTTAAGGAAGGATATACTTGCTTTGGAGGCAGTTCAGAGAAGGTTCACTAGGTTGGTTCCTGAAATGAAGGGATTGTCTTATGAAGAAAGGTTGAGCAGGTTGGGCCTATACTCATTGGAGTTTAGAAGAATGAGAGGTGATCTTATTGAAACGTAAGATTCTGAGGGGGCTCGACAGGGTAGATGCAGAGAGGATGTTTCCCCTCGTGGGGGAATCTAGAACTAGGGGGCATAGTTTCAGAATAATGGGCTGCCCATTTAAAACTGAGATGAGGAGGAATTTCTTCTCTCAGTGGGTCGTGAATCTGTGGAATTCTCTGCCCCAGAGAGCTGTGGAGGTTGGGTAATTGAATATATTTAAGGTGGAGATAGACAGATTTTTTAACGATAAGGGAGTAAAGGGTTATGGGGAGTGGGCAGGGAAATGGAGTTGAGGCCAAGATCAAATCAGCCACGATCTTATTGAATGGCGGAGCAGGCTTGAGGGGCCGAATGGCCTACTCCTGTTCCTATTTCTTATGTTCTTGTGGTGCAAGTGCAAAACCAAAATTTTTTTGGACCAAATTGCAGTTTAAAAGTGGGTCGATTGTTCGGTCCTGGTCCCTGCTGCATTGGCCAATCAGCACTGAGCGGGAAAGAGAACACAAGCCCTACTGGTCAGTGTGCAGTGCCTCCTGCTGGACAGTGTGCGCGTGTACGTGGCCAGTGAAACCGCTGGTCTCCCACATGGCCCACGTATTCTGCCAACATCCCCTGGGTCAGTTTACATGTGAAAATGGTGAGAGCGGTGGTCACCATTCAGTTTTAATTCCAGCAGGAGAGCCAGTGTCTTCAGGAGGGAATGTTGGAGCAAAATATATGTTAACAAAAAGAAGGAACTTTCATTTATATAGCGCCTTTCACAACCTCGTAACGTCCCAAATCACTTTACAGCCAATGAAGTACTTTTGGAATGCAGTCACTGTTGCAATGTAGGAAACGCGGCAACCAATCAACACACAGCAAGCTGCCACAAAAAGCAATGTGATAATGACCAGATGACCTGTTTCTGGTGTTGGTTGAGAGATAAATATTGGCCCAGGACACCGGGGATAACTCCCCTGCTCTTCTTTGAAATAGTGCCGTGGGATCTCTTACATCCACCTGAGAGGGCAGACGGGGCCTCGGTTTAATTTCTCATCCAAAAAAAAGCACCTCCGACAGCACGGTGCTCCCTCAGCACTGCACTGGGAGTGTCAGCCTAGATTTTGTGCTCAAGTCTCTGGAGTGGGACTTGAACCCACAACCTTCTGACTCTGAATGGGGATCCACAGGAGCAGGAGTAAGTCATTCAACCCCTCGAGCCTGTTCCGACATTCAATGTGATCATGGCTGATCTATATCCCTAACTTCATCCGCCTGCCTTGATTCCATATCCCTTTATACCCTTGGCTAGCAGAAAATGATCGATCTATAGAAACATAGAAACATAAAAAAAATAGGCGCAGGAGTATGCCATTCGAGCCTGCACCACCATTCAATATGATCATGGCTGATCATGCAACTTCAGTACCCCATTCCTGCTTTCTCTCCATACCCCTTGATCCCTTTAGCCGTAAGGGCCACATCTAACTCCCTTTTGAATATATCTAACGAACTGGCCTCAACAACTTTCTGTGGTAGGGAATTCCACAGGTTTACAACTCTCTGAGTGAAGAAGTTTCTCGGTCCTAAATGGCTTACCCCTTATCCTTAGACTGTGACCCCTGGTTCTGGACTTCCCCAACATCGGGAACATTCTTCCTGCATCTAACCTGTCCAATCCCGTCAGAATTTTATATGTTCCTATGAGATTCCCCCTCATTCTTCTAAATTCCAGTGAGTATAAGTCTAGTCGATCCAGTCTCTCCTCATATGTCAGTCCTGCCATCCCGGGAATCAGTCTGGTGAACCTTCGCTGCACTCCCTCAATAGCAAGAATGTCCTTCCTCAGATTAGGAGACTAAAACTGAACACAATATTCCAGGTGAGGCCTCACCAAGGCCCTGTACAACTGCAGTAAGACCTCCCTGCTCCTATACTCAAATCCTCTCGCTATGAAGGCCAACATGCCATTTGTCTTCATCACCGCTTACAAATGATTAATTGAGTTAGCATTCACTGATCTTTGTGTGAAGAAGTGATTTCTAACTTCTCTCCTGAATGCTTTGGCTCTGATTTTACGGTCGTGTCTCCTTGCCCTGGACTCCTTCCCAGCGGAAAAGGTTTCTCTCATCCACCCTGTTGATTCCTTTCAAAATTCTAAAAAGAACCTCAATCAAATTGCCCCTCAACTTTCTTTATTCCAGGGAATACAAGCCTAGTTTATGTAATCCCTCCTCATAATTTAATCCTCGGAGCCCTGGTAACAGTCTGGTGAATCTGCACTGCGCTCCTCCAAGGCCAATATATCCTTCCTAAGGTACGGAGCCCAGAACTGTACACGGTGCTCCAGGTGTGGTCTAACCAGGGCCTTGTATAGCTGTTGCACAACTTCCTCTCCTTTATATTCTAGCGCTCTCATTATAAAGGCTAAAAGGGAAAAAAAAGACTTGCATTTATATAGCTCAAAGCAATTTACAGCCAATGAAGTACTTTTTGAAGTGTAGCCAATTTGCACACAGCAAGCTCCCACAAACAGCACTGTGATAATGACCAGATAATCTGTTTTTGTTATGTTGATTGAGGGATAAATATTGGCCCCAGGACACTGAAGATAACTCCCCTGCTCTTCTTTGAAATGGTGCCATCTTTTACATAGACCTGAGAGCAGACGGGACTTCGGTTTAACGTCTCATCCGATAGTTGGCACCTCTGACAAAGCAGCACTCCCGAAGCACTGCACTGGGAGTGTTAGCCTAGATTTATGTGCTCAAGTCCCTGGAGTGGGATTTAAACCCACAACCTTCTGACTCAGAGGCGAGAGTGCTACCCACTGAGGGTTGACAAACCTTCCTCCCCTTTATATTCTAGCCCTCTTGTTATAAACCAGTATCTCATTCCGTGCAGTGAGGGGTTCAAAACACCAGGTTAAAATAAGGACGTTCGGATTAAGAGGGGAAATCAGTGATAACTTCCTCACCCAAAAGAGAATAGAGTTATGTAATAATTTACAGGAACAAACTTTAAACTGCACAGTATAAATACAGTCAGGAGGCAATTGGAGAAAGAAAGGATTGAAGGTTTTGAGAGAAGGAGGGTTTGAGATCTAAGGTGGGACCTTTGAATGTATGTCCTTTCATCTCTCTCTGTCAGACAATGCTGATCACATGATGTAAAAGAGCCTGTGTTATTGAAATCAATATTTACATATTTTATTGTTTGAAACACTGGTGATATTTGTATTGCACAAGTCCCATTCGCCCATCACCGCTGTTCTCGCTGACCGACATTGGCTCCCGGTCCGGCAACGTCTCGAATCCCTCCATGGCCTCGCCCCTCCCTATCTCCGAAATCTCCTCCAGCCCTGCGACCCACCGAGATCTTTGCGCTCCTTCAATTCTGGCCTCTTGTGCATCCCCCCGATTTCCATCGCCACATCGCTGGCGGCCGTGCCTTCAGCTGCCGAGGCCGTAAGCTCTGGAATTCCCTCTCTAAACCTCTCCGCCTCTCCCTCCTCTTTTGAAGACGCTCCTTAAAACCTATCTCTTTGACCCAAGTTTTTGGTCACCTGTCCTAATATCTCCTTATGTGGCTCGGTGTAAAATTTTGTCTGATAACGCTCCTGTGAAACGCCTTGGAATGTTTTACCAAGTTAAAGGCGCTATATAAATGCAAGTTGTTGTTGTAAATAACAGAGACTGCCGTCTGTTACAGAAATGGGACACAGTAAGTCCCGCCTCCTGAGCCCAGCAATGATCATCTTGTGTAATTGTTTGACAGTTCTTACAAGACGGTGAATGTGATCGGAGATCAGTCGTCCAGCCTCGTCATCAACACTACAAGTCAAAGCAGCAAAATCCAAAACCTCCTGAGCTCCAGGTATGTTGTCAGATGCTGAATAAAACAAGGTTTGGGGGTCACAGAGCAAGAGCAATGGGAGAAGGTGTGCCCACATCAAGGAATGATGCACAACTGCGTAATTTAAAAGAAGTAACAGTTCAGCTTAATAATCACAAGAGGTTAAATTATCTTAATGTGAATCACAACAGGCCAGGAGAGCACCACGGTGTGGGACTGAGCCCCGGGGAGGGGGTCCCGGTGTGGGACTGAGCCCCGGGGAGGGGGTTCCGGTGTGGGACTGAGCCCCGGGGAGGGGGTCCCGGTGTGGGACTGAGCCCCGGGGAGGGGGTCCCGGTGTGGGACTGAGTCCCGAGGAGGGGGTCCCGGTGTGGGACTGAGCCCCGGGGAGAGGGGCCCAGTGTGGGACTGAGCCCTAGGGAGGGGGTCCCGGTGTGGGACTGAGTCCCGAGGAGGGGATCCCGGTGTGGGACTGAGCCCCGGGGAGGGTGTCGCGGTGTGGGACTGAGCCCCGAGGAGGGGGTCCCGGTGTGGGACTGAGCCCCAAGGAGGGGGTCCCGATGTGGGACTAAGCCCCGGGGAGGGTGCCCCGGTGTGGGACTGAGCCCCAAAGAGGGGGTCCCGGTGTGGGACTAAGCCCCAAGGAGGAGGTCCCGGTGTGGGACTAAGCCCCGGGGAGCGGGCCCGGTGTATGACTAAGCCCCGGGGAGGGGGATCACTGCCCAGTGTGGGACTGAGCCCCGGGGAGCACCGCCCGGTGTGGGAGATTCGGATTCAATTGCCATTCTGTGTTGCATCAACTGAACTCTGCAGCAACGGTACCCCTGGAGGTCACAGAGACTCTAGATCCAACATGTGTGCGTGAGTTCAGGCGGTGACAGTGGTTGGGCTTAGCTCCAATGCCCCTCCGCCTCACTGGCCATGATCGTATATTAAATTTGATCACAAGAATGAGGCAGATAACTGCAGCCCCTAGAAGTGAACTGCAGCAGAATGAGTGTGTGCAGGAGCAGTCCGGAGGAAATGGGCAGAAAATTGTGTGTAGGGTTGCGCAAGTAATCAGATTGTTTCTCATGAAAGGCATTTTGGCACAATTAATTTTTATTCATTCACGGGATGTGGGCATCGCATTTATTGCCCATCCCTAATTTTTTTTTAAAATGTTTTATTCGTTGCCAATCTTTCCAATTCTTTGTCAGATCAACTTGTCAGATCAAAGGTCACCTTGAGCCCATTCAAGGATCACTCTGCGCCAATGCTCTTAGCCAAAAGGCCTAGAGCCCAAGCACCGTTCCTGGAAGTACTACAATACCAGGTTCGTGCCATGGAGGTGGATGGGTCAAGCCCCCCACCCACCTCCTATTTCCATTGCCCAGCCCTAATTGCTCCTTGAGAAGGTGGTGGTGAGCCGCCATTTCAGAGGGCAGTTAAGAGTCAACCACTCTGCTGTGGGTCTGGAGTCACATATAGGCCAGACCGGGTAAGGGCGGCAGATTTCCTTCCCTAAAGGGACATTAATAAACCAGATGGGTTTTACGACAAATCGATCGTTTGATGGTCACCATTATTATACTAACTTTTAATTCCAGATTTATTTAACTGAAATTAAAATCCCCAGGTGTCATGGTGGCATTTGAACACATGTTTCCGGATCATTAGTCCAGGTCTCTGCATTACTGGCCCAATAACATAACCACCATGCTACATTTAAATTTAGCTGTTAGCCTTGGTGCTGACAAAACATTTTCATTCAAAGGCATGGATCCATCTTATTTTAAAATATCCAAGACTATGTCCTGCTGATTTGTAATGAGCTGACCTTGTGTTTCAGCTCCCGATGCGCTACCAAAGATACCGTCTCTCTGAAATGCATTGGTAAGCATAATATGTTCAAACCAAATATATCTTAGATCTGTTGGAAGGAGATTTTGTGTTTATTAAATGATAGCAGTGCTGGAGAATGAGGTTCTTTCAGTCCTGGACAGTCAGTGCCAGCATCCAACTCTCCCAGAGTCGGTACAGCACGGGTTAGATACAGAGTAAATCTCCCTCTACACTGTCCCATCAAACACTCCCAGGGCAGGTACAGCACAGGGTTAAATACAGAGTAAAGCTCCCTCGATACTGTCCCTATCAAACACTCCCAGGGCAGGTACAGCACGGGTTAGATACAGAGTAAAGCTTCCTCTACACTGTCCCATCAAACACTCCCAGGGCAGGTACAGCACAGGGTTAAATACAGAGTAAAGCTCCCTCAATACTGTCCCTATCAAACACTCCCATGGCAGATACAGCATGGGTCAGATACAGAGTAAAGCTCCCTCTACATTGTCCCATCACACGCTCCTAGGGCAGGTACAGCACGGAGAATATACAGAGTAAAGCTCCCTCTACACTGTCCCATCAAACACGCCCAGGGCAGGTACAGCACGGGTTAGATACAGAGTAAAGCTCCCTCTACACTGTCACATCAAACACTCCCAGGGCAAGTACAGCACGGGTTAGATACAGAGTAAAGCTCCATATACACTGTCATATCAAACACTCCCAGGGCAGGTACAGCACGGGGTTAAATACAGAGTAAAGCTCCCTCGATACTGTCCCTATCAAACACTCACAGGGCAGGTACAGGGGGTTAGATACAGAGTAAAGCTCCCTCTACACTGTCCCATCAAACACTCCCAGGGCAGGTACTGCACTGGGTTAGATACAGAGTAAAGCTCCCTTGCCACTGGCACATATAACATTAATGCTACAGTGCTCATAATACGGCTGGACTAATAGTTTTAATATATCTACAGGGTCAATTACATTATTAATACAACAGGTACTAATGTACTAATAATATTTTTGGAGTGACTATATTATTAATGCCTCTCTGAAATATTATTGGGCCAGCTATGAGGGTGAGAATACTAATAATTCAGGCATGGGGGTACACATTATTCTGCAAGGGCAATAGGACTATTCATTTTGCTGGTCCAATATTACTACTGAGCCAAAAGCAATAATCATAGTGGACTGGGAACAGCCCAAAGCTGGATGTTTGGTGAATGGAGACACACCACCAACAGGAACTGTACTGAGGGCTGTAGGAATGTGTCCCTCGTGTGATGTACACTGTCCTGCAATATTCCTTGACGTTGGAAATACGTGTGTGCAATTCCTGGCTGCACTGAACAAGTTCGGTCATTCCGCAAATTGTTTTTTAATTTGGATACCGTCAAGGTAATAGGAAGAAGCTCCTGTGACAAATAGCAGAGGCAGCCTTTATTTTTGAACGTCACTTTGAATACAAACTCTTTGCGTGCAGAATGTGGCAATAGGATCAAGGTCTCGTCGAGAATCGTGGGTGGCGAGGCGGCCGAACTGGGCGATTGGCCTTGGCAAGTTAGTCTCCATTACAAGTCACGGCACGTGTGCGGTGCATCCATCATCGCTCGCAACTGGATCATCACCGCAAGTCATTGCTTCTTCGAGTGAGTAAGAGCTTGGGGCATTTGCGGAGAGAGTGGGGGGTGAAATTGGTCTTCCGCCGTAGCGCAAATACAAGCGATAGAGTGGAACGTGATTGCTGGAGTGGCAGCGGATGGTGGCGGGGGGAGGAGGAGGGGGTGGGGGGAGGAGGTTGGGGGCGGATGGGGGGGTGGGGGAGAGGGTGGCAAGCCCTGGGGTAAGGCAGTAGTTCTCAAACCTATTTGGTTGAAGGTCCATTTTACAAATGGATTAATAATCACGGACCCCGTCTCCGCCCCCCCACCATGACCCCATCGAAATTATAATTCTACATAATATCATTGTGCTACATGTAAAGAGTGTTTTAAAAATGCTTTGAAGAAAGCAGGTATTTACTTACAGATATCAGGGAGATGTGTGTGCCTGCTTGAGCACTAGAATTTTGGCTGACTCTCCCAATGTAGTACTGAGGGAGCGCTGCACTGTCGGAGGGGCAGTACTGAGGGAGTGCTGCACTGTCGGAGGGGCAGTGCTGAGGGAGCGCCGCACTGTCAGAGGGGCAGTACTGAGGGAGCGCTGCACTGTCGGAGGGGCAGTACTGAGGGAGTGCTGCACTGTCGGAGGGGCAGTGCTGAGGGAGCGCTGCACTGTTGGTGGGGCAGTGCTGAGGGAGTGCTGCACTGTCGGAGGGGCAGTGCTGAGGGAGCGCCGCACTGTCGGAGGTACCATCTTTCAGATGAGACGTTAAACCGAGGCCCTGTCTGCCCTCTCAGGTGGACCTAAAAGATCCCATGGCACTATTTCGAAGAAGAGCAGGGGAGTTATCCCCAGTGTCCTCGGCCAATATTTATCCCTCAATCAACATAACAGAAAAACAGATTATCTGGAAATGATCACATTGCTGTCTGTGGGAGTTTGCTGTGAGCAAATTGGCTGCTGCGTTTCCCACATTACAACAGTGACTACATTCCAAAAGTACTTCATTGGCTATAAAGTGCTTTGATATGTCAGAAAGACGCTCTATAAATGCAAATCGTTCTTTCTTTCTTTCTTACAAGGAAACCCTAAAAAACATTGTGTAAACGTATCTCGCTGGGCATCTTCTTGCCTTTGGTCTAGCTCCTGGAAGGTCTGACCTGATGGGGAAGATGTCACAGATCACCCCTTGGGTTAAAATCGCGAATGTGGCCCGAGTGATGTCATCGGAGGCCAACCTGCGGGTTCGAAGAGGAGCCAGCCGGCTTGGGTGCGGGTGTCCTTGTTGCCTGCTATTGTCGTGGGCCAGGTCGGGGCGGGAAGGGAGTGGGCGAGCCTGGAACCGGGCAGGGGAGGGCTCAAAACCGAGGCCTTGGTGTCTGTAATTGATCTTTCCTTTCTTCCAGGGACGATAGCTTTCGTCCGTTCAACTGGAAAGTGTACAGTGGTTTCATTTCTCAACGTAAACTCTTCGGAGCCACAAGGAGTTCGGTTTCGAGAATTGTCACTCATCAGGGCTACGACTCAGAAACAAACGATTATGACGTTGCTTTGATGAAGCTCAGTAGATCGTTGGAGTTTACAGGTAATGTCCTGTTGAGGCTGCTTGGCCCTGACCAATATCCACATCTATTACCATTATTCCTAAGCCAATAAAGCACAGCAACATCACCTATTCCCAGTTCCAGCACCCCTATACAATCCACTTAAGGCTCACTTTCAAGATGCCCAGCTGCTGCTCTGAATCAATTGGATTTATGGAACAATTTTCCAGAATTATAAGTATTTTTCATGCTGCTGAAATTGAGGGGTATCAGTGCGAGCAAATGGAATTTTCCTTCTATATTGTACCCATGTTTGGCACCAAGCATCTCAGTTCAGGTGCAGCACGGGGTTAGATACAGAGTAAAGATCCCTCTACACTGTCCCATCAAACACTCCCAGGGCAGGTACAGCACGGGGTTAGATACAGAGTAAAGCTCCCTCTACACTGTCCTATCAAACACTCCCAGGGCAGGTACAGCATGGGTTAGATACAGAATAAAGTTCCCTCTACACTGTCCCATCAAACACTCCCAGAGCAGGTACTGCACGGGTTTAGATACAGAGTAAAGCTCCCTCTACACTGTCCTATCAAACACTCCCAGGGCAGGTACAGCACGGGGTTAGATACAGAGTAAAGCTCCCTCTACACTGTCCCATCAAACACTCCCATGGCAGATACAGCACGGGTTAGATACAGAGTAAAGCTCCCGATACACTGTCCTATCAAACACTCCCAGGGCAGATACAGCACGGGTTAGATGCAGAGTAAAGCTCCATCTGTATGTATGTGTGTAAGAGTGTGTGAGTGTGTATGTGAGACTCTGAATGTGTGAGTATGTGTGTAAGTACGTGTGTGATAATTATGTGTATGAATGAGTGTGTGTGTGTGTGTGAGAGTATGTATGTGAGAGTGTGTGAGTGTTTGCGACGGTGTGTTGAGTGTGAGAGTGTGTATGTGCGTGTACAAGTATGTGTGTGTGTCTTTGTGAGTGTGAAGTCACTTTGATTGCCTGTTATTGCCTTTCTTGATCGAGTTTTCATTTTTTCCAGATAAAGTAAGACCTGCCTGTTTGCCCACCTTTGATCAGCAGTTCCCACACGGGACGACCTGTATGATTACGGGATTTGGCCTCACAGAGGAAAGGGCGGGTAAGTCAGAGTATGTCTGGCAGCACATCAAAGGATCAGGCATTTACCCTGCCCTGTTGACCCAATGTATAGGGCCCACACCTTCCTCTTGACATGTCATTTGGAACACCGCAAATTTAATTCTACAAGGCAAACACTGATCATCCTCGAGTGGAGTTTGGATCGATACAAACGGACACATTTCTTTAAGTAATGTGACTTGTTTTATTAATGATCTGCTCAAAACTATGGGCTCAATTTTCCCCAAGCCCATTTTCTAGCGTATTGTGTGAGTTGTGCTACTTAATTAATAAGAACATAAGAACATAAGAAATAGGAACAGGAGTAGGCCATACGGCCCCTCGAGCCTGCTCCACCATTCAATAAGATCATGGTTGATCTGAGCATAGACTCACTTCCCCTCCCGTTCCCCATAATCCCTTATTCCCTTATCGTTTAAGAAACTGTCTATTTCTGTTTTAAATTTATTCAATATCCCAGCTTCCACAGCTCTCTGAGGCAGCGAACTCCACAGATTTACAACCCTCAGAGAAGAAATTTCTCCTCATCTCTGTTTTAAATGGGCGTCTCCTTATTCTAAGATCGTGCCCTCTAGTTCTAGTCTCCCCCATCAGTGGAAACAGCCTCTCTGCATCCACCCTATCAAACCCCCTCATAATCTTATACGTTTCGATAAGATCGCCTCTCATGCTTCTGAATTCCAATGAGTAGAGGCCCAACCTCCTCAACCTTTCCTCATAAGTCAACCCCCTCATCCCCGGAATCAACCGAGTGAACCTTCTCTGAACTGCCTCCAAAGCAAGTATATCCTTTCGTAAATATGGAAACCAAAACTGCGCGCAGTATTCCAGGTGTGGCCTCACCAATACCTTATAAAATCTCCGAAGTTTCCCTGGGGGGGGGGGGGGGGGTGGAGCCTGCGGTCTGCGCTGGAAAAAGGAGCCGGACCGTCTGCGCATGCGCGGGGGAAAGAACGCGTCGCTGAAATGGCCACACATGCGCAGTAGAGTTCCAAGTGAGGTGCCATCCTGGTCCGCTGCGGTGTGTACCCTCCCCCGCAGAGCCTCTCCAGTGCCTTCCCGCCGCCCTGCGGCCCCCGATTTTCGTAGCGGTCCAGGTCCCCTCCGCTTCCCGCCCCTAGCCCAGGCCGAATGGCCTCCGATTTAATTACCTGCGCCAATTTCCTTAACTCTTCAAGACTTTTCTCGAGAGGTCACATACGCTGGCCTAAGTAGAAATGGAGTAACTATTAGCTGGCTAAAGTTGCCGAAATGGCCAGAATTGGCGTAGGTGGCTGGCAACGCCCCCTTTTGAGGGAAAAAAAAACTTACCTAAAAAAACATAACTAACTGAGTTACGCTGGTGCAAATTGATTGGGGAAACTGGGGATTTTTAAGTTCGGCCAGTAAAAGCAGCCTACTCCAAAAAAAAAACGGCGCAAATACTGGGGAGAATTGAGCCCATTGTTCGAACTATGGGCCCCTCCCATTGTGGAACTGTTACGTTTTCTGCGAGGTTGGAAGACAGCTCTTGCCTCTTGGCCTTCTCATTAGATTGAGCCCTTAATCTGGCACAGCGCTGAAGATTTCGTTATTACAAAATCCTCCCTTGATTTTTGGCCAGTGATTGAAGCCTCCCGGTCTTGTCAATGGCATCAGTCACGCGTCACAGATTAAAAAATGTGTTGAGAACCTTAGTAATAAAATGCCTCCGCATCAAACTAAAGGGCGATGGGACAGGGTTTTACCTCCAGCCCTACAACCCCCCGAGATCCCGGAGCTCCTCCAATTCTGGCCTCTTGCGCATCCCTGATTTCCATCGCTCCACCATCAGCGACCGTGCCTTCAGCTGCCTGGGCCCCAAGCTCTGGAATCCCCTCCCTAAACCTCTCCGCCTCTCTCTCATCCTTTTAAATCGCTCCTTGAAACCGACCTCTTTGACCAAGTTTTTGATCATAGAAACATAGAAAATAGGTGCAGGAGCAGGCCATTCAGCCCTTCTAGCCTGCACCGCCATTCAATGAGTTCATGGCTGAACATGAAACTTCAGTACCCCCTTCCTGCTTTCTCGCCATAACCCTTGATCCCCCGAGTAGTAAGGACTTCATCTAACTCCCTTTTGAATATATTTAGTGAATTGGCCTCAACTACTTTCTGTGGTAGAGAATTCCACAGGTTCACCACTCTCTGGGTGAAGAAGTTTCTCCTCATCTCGGTCCTAAATGGCTTACCCCTTATCCTCAGACTGTGACCCCTGGTTCTGGACTTCCCCAACATTGGGAACATTCTTTCTGCATCTAACCTGTCTAAACCCGTCAGAATTTTAACGTTTCTATGAGGTCCCCTCTCATTCTTCTGAACTCCAGTGAATACAAGCCCAGTTGATCCAATCTTTCTTGATAGGTCAGTCCCGCCATCCCGGGAATCAGTCTGGTGAACCTTCGCTGCACTCCCTCAATAGCAAGAATGTCCTTCCTCAAGTTAGGAGACCAAAACTGTACACAATACTCCAGGTGTGGCCTCACCAAGGCCCTGTACAACTGTAGCAACACCTCCCTGCCCCTGTATTCAAATCCCCTCGCTATGAAGGCCAACATGCCATTTGCTTTCTTAACCGCCTGCTGTACCTGCATGCCAACCTTCAATGACTGATGTACCATGACACCCAGGTCTCGTTGCACCTTCCCTTTTCCTAATCTGTCACCATTCAGATAATAGTCTGTCTCTCTGTTTTTACCACCAAAGTGGATAACCTCACATTTATCCACATTATACTTCATCTGCCATGCATTTGCCCACTCACCTAACCTATTCAAGTCACTCTGCAGCCTAATAGCATCCTCCTCGCAGCTCACACTGCCACCCAACTTAGTATCATCCGCAAATTTGGAGATACTGCATTTAATCCCCTCGTCTAAATCATTAATGTACAATGTAAACAGCTGGGGCCCCAGCACAGAACCTTGCGGCACTCCACTAGTCACTGCCTGCCATTCTGAAAAGTACCCGTTTACTCCTACTCTTTGCTTCCTGTCTGACAACCAGTTCTCAATCCACGTCAGCACACTACCCCCAATCCCATGTGCTTTAACTTTGCACATTAATCTCTTGTGTGGGACCTTGTCGAAAGCCTTCTGAAAGTCCAAATATACCACATCAACTGGTTCTCCTTTGTCCACTTTACTGGAAACATCCTCAAAAAGATTTGTCAAGCATGATTTCCCTTTCACAAATCCATGCTGACTTGGACCTATCATGTCACCATTTTCCAGATGCACTGCTATGACATCCTTAATAATTGATTCCATCATTTTACCCACTACCGATGTCAGGCTGACCGGTCTATAATTCCCTGTTTTCTCTCTCCCTCCTTTTTTAAAAAGTGGGGTTACATTGGCTACCCTCCACTCCATAGGAACTGATCCAGAGTCAATGGAATGTTGGAAAATGACTGTCAACGCATCCACTATTTCCAAGGCCACCTCCTTAAGTACTCTGGGATGCAGTCCATCAGGCCCTGGGGATTTATCGGCCTTCAATCCCATCAATTTCCCCAACACAATTTCCCGGCTAATAAGGATTTCCCTCAGTTCCTCCTCCTTACTAGACCCCCCGACCCCTTTTATAACCGGAAGGTTGTTCGTGTCCTCCTTCGTGAATACCGAACCAAAGTACTTGTTCAATTGGTCCGCCATTTCTTTGTTCCCCGTTATGACTTCCCCTGATTCTGACTGCAGGGGACCTACGTTTGTCTTCACCAACCTTTTTCTCTTTACATACCTATAGAAACTTTTGCAATCCGCCTTAATGTTCCCTGCAAGCTTCTTCTCGTACTCCATTTTCCCTGTCCTAATCAAACCCTTTGTCCTCCTCTGCTGAGTTCTAAATTTCTCCCAGTCCCCAGGTTCGCTGCTATTTCTGGCCAATTTGTATGCCACTTCCTTGGCTTTAATACTATCCCTGATTTCCCTAGATAGCCACGGTTGAGCCACCTTCCCCTTTTTATTTTTACGCCAGACAGGAATGTACAATTGTTGTACTTCATCCATGCGGTCTCTAAATGTCTGCCATTGCCCATCCACAGTCAACCCCCTAAGTATCATTCGCCAATCTATCCTAGCCAATTCACGCCTCATACCTTCAAAGTTACCCTTCTTTAAGTTCTGGACCATGGTCTCTGAATTAACTGTTTCATTCTCCATCCTAATGCAAAATTCCACCATATTATGGTCACTCTTCCCCAAGGGGCCTCGCACAATGAGATTGCTAATTAATCCTCTCTCATTACACAACACCCAGTCTAAGATGGCCTCCCCCCATGTTGGTTCCTCAACATATTGGTCTAGAAAACCATCCCTTATGCACTCCAGGAAATCCTCCTCCACCGTATTGCTTCCAGTTTGGCTAGCCCAATCTATGTGCATATTAAAGTCACCCATTATAACTGCTACACCTTTATTGCATGCACCCCTAATTTCCTGTTTGATGCCCTCCCCAACATCCCTATTACTGTTTGGAGGTCTGTACACAACTCCTGCTAACGTTTTTTGCCCTTTGGTGTTCTGCAGCTCTAGTCCTGATATCACCTTCTGTGGCTCGGTGTCAAATCTTGTTTGATAAACGCTGCTGTGAAGCGCCTTGGGACATTCTGCTACGTTAAAGGCGCTATATAAATGCAAGTTGTTGTTGTTAAGTGCCAGTTCTTTTGGCGTTGGGTTTGAATTTCAGAAATTGCTTGACTGCTCACGCTGAGACTGGCCCGTCAACTTGACATTCAGCGCTGGTGAGTGGCCAATGTTCCCTCCGCGGGAGTGCGCGCTGGACCCACGCACTGGTCAGTAAGGACCCACGCACTGGTCTGTAAGGACCCACGCACTGGTCTGTAAGGACCCACGCACTGGTCAGTAAGGACCCACGCACTGGTCAGTAAGGACCCACGCACTGGTCTGTAAGGACCCACGCACTGGTCTGTAAGGACCCACGCGCTGGTCAGTAAGGACCCACGCAGACCGCTCACAAGCTTGTGTATTGGAAATATTGTGTGTGCGCAGAAATATAATGGGTCCAGGCATTTGAAAGAAGCTATCTACGTAGAACATAGTGGGTTCTTACAGGGCTTTATAGGGTAGATGCAGGGAGGATGTTTCCCCGGGCTGGGGAGTCGAGAACCAGGGATCACAGTCTCAGGATAAGGGGTCGGCCATTTAGGGCAGAGATGATAAGGAATTTCTTCACTCAGAGGATTGTGAATCTTTGGAATTTTCTGCCCCAGAGGGCTGTGGAGGCTCAGTCGTTGAGTGTATTCAAGGCTGAGATCGATAGATTTTTGGATATTAAGGGAATCAAGGGATATGGGGATAGTGCGGGAAGGAGGATTGAAATCGAAGATCAGCCATGATCTTAATAAATGGCGGAGCAGGCTCGAGGGACCGAATGGCCGACTCCTGCTCCTATTTCTTATGTTCTTGTAGTGGAACATTGCTAGTGACTCCCATCGTGACATTCTGAGTTAAACTCTTTGTGCAATGCGTTTCAGCTTCGAGCTCTGACATCCTCCTCGAGGCTTCCGTTGATATCATCAGCCATGCAACTTGCAACCAGCGCAGTGTTTACAATGGAAAAATAACACCACGCATGATCTGTGCCGGCATGCTCTTGGGCGGAGTCGATTCCTGTCAGGTGCGTAACAGTCAGCAACCGGCTGGCCCATATCGTCACCACTGGTGCCCCGGATTGGAATGTGGATCCGATTGATGGGCTAAAGGGTTCCCCTGTTGGCGATAAATGGCTCAAAATAAATTCAGTCGGAGGGCTGCCTTACCCTGATCACAATGGGTTTGGGAACGACTGGCAGAAAGTTGGTGATCTTATTCACAGAGTTGGGCACACACCATGAAATGGTAATTTGTGTATCATTGCGGAGCGAGTGGCAGAGGATACTTTGACAGCCTCGCTTTAATGTCTCATCTGAAAGACGGCACCTCTGAGACTGCAACGCTCCCTCAGTACTTCTCCTCCGACAATGCGGTGTTCCCTCAGTACTGCCCTTCCGATAGTGCGGCACTCTCTCAGTACTGCCCCTCCGACAGTGCAGCACTCCCTCAGTATTGCCCCTTCAACAGTGCGGCGCTCCCTCAGCACTGCCCCTCTGACAGTGCAGTGCTCCCTCAGTGCTGTACCTCCGACAGTGCGGCACTCCCTCAGTGTTGCCCCTCCAACAGTGCAGCACTCCCTTAGTACTGCTCCTCTGACAGTGCAGCGCTCCCTCAGTACTGCCCCTCCAACAGTGCAGCGCTCGCTCATTA
Organism: Pristiophorus japonicus; assembly: GCF_044704955.1. Taxonomy (NCBI): domain Eukaryota; kingdom Metazoa; phylum Chordata; class Chondrichthyes; family Pristiophoridae; genus Pristiophorus; species Pristiophorus japonicus. The sequence continues at coordinate 213,536,936 of NC_091987.1, read as the reverse complement.
CTGCCCCTCTGATAGTGCTGCGCTCCCTCAGTACTGTCCCTCCGACAGTGAGGTGCTCCCTCAACACTGCCCCTTCGATAGTGCTGCACTCCATCAACACTGCCCCTCCGACAGTGCGGCACTCCCTCTGTACCGCCCCTCCGACAGTGCGGTGCTCCCTCTGTACTTCCCCTCCGACAGTGCGGCACTCCATCTGTACTGCCCCTCCGACAGTGCGGCACTCCCTCTGTACTGCCCCTCCGACAGTGCGGCGCTCCCTCTGTACTGCCCCTCCGACAGTGCGGTGCTCCCTCAGTACTGCCCCTCCGACAGTGCGGCGCTCCCTCAGCAATGCCCCTCCGACAGTGCGGTGCTCCCTCAGTACTGCCCCTCCGACAGTGCGGTGCTCCCTCAGTACTGCCCCTCCGACAGTGCAGCACTCCCTCAGCAATGCACTGGAGTGTCAGCTTAGATTTTATGCTCAAGTCTCTGGAGTGGGACTCGAACCCAACAACTATCCGACTCAGAGGCGAGCGAGGGCTACCCACACAGCCAAGCCGAACACTTCCTTGCAGACACTGAGTGCAAGACCTGGGGTAAATTTATCAAGGCTCCGGTCCCAACCCCAAGCCTCACTCAGCGGGAGCGAGGATTGTCCAATCAGACACGCTAAATTTGTGGTACTCCTGATTTTCCCAGTGATGAACTTTGATGGTGTAGCAGTTTCAGGAACACTGTGAGTTACACAAACAGGCCTCCGCACCAAGTCTCAGGGCACTCGCATCCCACGATTCGAGCACAAGATTAATCTTCCCGTCACCGCCACAGAGAAGAAGTGGCCGATACATTGAAAGCAAACGCCAAGGCTGTGCAGAGGGACCACGGACTGTGCTCCAACCAGCTTTAGTCTCACTGCAAAACTGTTGTCTTTAAACCCTAGGGTGACAGTGGTGGACCTCTGGTTTGCAAGGTATCTGGTACCTGGTACCTGGCGGGAGTGACCAGTTGGGGGATTGGCTGTGCTCGGACGAACAAACCAGGGGTTTATGCCCAGGTGACACAACTCACTGACTGGATCTTCACACAAATGGAGGTAACAATGACCCTCGTTTCCATGGTGACTGGGGAAAATATTTTGCGACAAGAACACTCCTAACGTTTATACAACACCTGTAACGCGCTAAAAATGTCGTAAGGCGCTTCACAGGAGCGTAACCAGAATGTTTTTTTACATCGAGCCACATAAGGAGATATGGTGGCCAAAAGCTGGGTCAAAGCGGTAGGTTTTAAGGAGCGTCTTAAAGGAGGAGAGAGAGGTAGAGAGGTTTAGGGAGTGAGTTCCAGAGCTTGGGGTCCAGCCAACAGAAGGTACGGTCACCAATGGTGGAGCGATTAAAATCGGGGAGTGCTCAAGAGGCCAGAATTGGAGGAGTGCAGATATCTCAGGGGGGTGGGTTGTGGGGCTGGAGGAGATTTCAGAGATAGGGAGGGGCGAGGCCATGGAGAGATTGGAAAACAAGGATGAGGATTTTTTAAATCGAGGCGTTGCCGGACCGAGAGCCAATGCAGGTCAGTGAGCACAGTGGGGTGATGGGTGAGTGGGACTTGGTGTGAATAAGAACACTGGCAGCCGAGTTTTGGATGAGCTCAAGTTTATGCCTGCGAGAAATGAGACTGTGGAAAGCCCTTTAAGGGTGTTTGCTGTGGAACATCTTGTTGTGACTCTACCTATAGGCTGTGCATTTAATGGACTTAATTTCAGTGTAGTACTGAGGGAGAACAGCATTGAGCTGCCATAAGAAATACTTGTATTATTGTAGCGCCTTTTATGACACAAAGCACTTACAGCCAATGAAGTGCTTTGGAGTGTAGTCACTGTTGTAATATGGGAAACGCGACGGGCAATTTGTGCACAGCAAGCTCCCACAAACAACAATGTGACAATGACCAGATAATCTGTTTTAGTGATGTCGATTGAGGGATATATATTGGCCCAGGACACTGGGCATAACTCCCCTGCATTTCTATAGCACCTTTCACATCCTCAGGATGTCCCAAAGCACTTTACAGCCAATGAAGTATTTTTCTAGTGTAGTTACTGTTGTAATACAAGAAACGTGGCAGTCAATTTGCGCACAGCAAGCTCCCAGTAATGAGATAAGGACCAGATAGTCTGATTTAGTGATGTTGATTGAAGGATAAATATTGGCCAGGAGACCGGGCATAACTCCCCTGCTCTTCTTCGAAATAGTGGCCATGGGATCTTTTACAGCTACCTGAGAGAGCAGACGGGGCCTCGGTTTAATGTCTCATCCAAAAGACGGCACCTCCGACAGTGCAGCACTCCCTCAGTACTGCCCCTCTGACAGTGCAGCACTCCCTCAGTACTGCCCCTCTGACAGTGCAGCACTCCCTCAGTACTGCCCCTCCGACAGTGCAGCACTCCCTCAGTACTGCCCCTCCGACAGTGCAGCACTCCCTCAGTACTGCCCCTCCGACAGTGCAGCACTCTCTCAGCACTGCCCCTCCGACAGTGCGGTACTCCCTCAGCACTGCCCCTCCGACAGTGCGGTACTCCCTCAGCACTGCCCCTCCGACAGTGCAGCACTCTCTCAGCACTGCCCCTCCAACAGTGTAGCACTCCCTCAGCACTGCTGGTATAGATTTATGTGCTCAAATCGCTGGAGTGAACCCACAACCTTCTGACCCAGAGGCAAGGATTCTGAGGTACGGCATGGCTGGCACCTAGGGATGAGAAATAAAGTCGTTCCGGTGGCTTGTTGAGACCGCATGGCACTATTTGAATAAGAAGAAGTCCTCCTGGTGCCTTGGTCAACAAATTTCACTTGTCAAAATGCAACACAAAAGAGTATTCATCTCCTGTCACACGATGACCAGCATTTATGTAACAATGATTATTATGTGTGAAGTGCTTTTAATATTTTGATGACGTGCAAATCACTTTATAAATAGAAGCATTTATTTTTAGGTCTCTCTGAATGACTAGCCAATACTAGCAGTGGAGAGTAGATAGCCAGTGTACTGCCGACAGTCAGTTGAGGATATCACTTTTTTTTTTGGAGTTGGGAGACTTCAGAAACTCATGTCACAGTGTAAGCTATAGACCAGACCCTGCATCTACCACATTACAGGCAACTATTTGCTTACAGGATTTACTTCGGAACAGGAGGAGGCCATTCAGCCCCTCGAGCCAGTTCCGCCATATAATTAGATCGCGGCTAATTTGCATCTTAACTCCACTACCCGCCTTGGTTCCATATCCCTTTTAGAAACATAGAAACATAGAAAATAGGTGCAGGAGTAGGCCATTCGGCCCTTCGAGCCTGTACCGCCATTCAATGAGTTCATGGCTGAACCTGCAACTTCAGTACCCCCTTCCTGCTTTCTCGCCATACCCCTTGATTTCCCTAGTAGTAAGGACGACATCTAACTCCTTCTTGAATATATTTAGTGAATTGGCCTCAACAACTTTCTGTGGTAGAGAATTCCACAGGTTCACCACTCTCTGGGTGAAGAAGTTTCTCCTCATCTCGGTCCTAAATGGCTTACCCCTTATCCTTAGACTGTGACCTCTGATTCTGGACTTCCCCAACATTGGGAACATTCTTCCTGCATCTCACCTGTCTGAACCCATCAGAATTTTAAACGTTTCTATGAGGTCCCCTCTCATTCTTCTGAACTCCAGTGAATACAAGCCCAGTTGATCCAGTCTTTCTTGATAGGTCAGTCCTGCCATCCTGGGAATCAGTCTGGTGAACCTTCGCTGCACTCCCTCAATAGCAAGAATGTCCTTCCTCAAGTTAGGAGACCAAAACTGTGCACAATACTCCAGGTGAGGCCTCACCAAGGCCCTGTACAACTGTAGCAACACCTCCCTGCCCCTGTACTCAAATCCCCTCGCTATGAAGGCCAACATGCCATTTGCTTTCTTAACCGCCTGCTATACCTGCATGCCAACCTTCAATGACTGATGTACCATGACACCCAGGTCTCGTTGCACCTCCCCTTTTCCTAATCTGTCACCATTCAGATAATATTCTGTCTCTCTGTTTTTACCACCAAAGTGGATAACCTCACATTTATCCACATTATACTTCATCTGCCATGCTATACTTTTAACCCTTACCCAACAAAAAAAATCCATTCTAATTGTTCACATGGACAGTTTTAATGTTAAATCGTGACATAAAAGTATGACCAAAATTGTAATGATAGGAAGTGCATGCACACCAAAGATTTAAAAAAAGAAAAAGACTTGTATTTATATAGCGCCTTTCATGACTACTGGATGATTCAAAGCGTTTTACAGCCAATGGAGTACTATTGGAGTGCAGTCACTGTTGTAATGTAGGAAACGTAGCAGCCAATTTGCGCACAGCAAGCTCCCACACACAGCAATGTGATAATGACCAGATAATCTGTTTTTTTGTTATGTTGATTGAGGGATAAATATTGGCCAGGACACCGGGGATAATTCCCCTGCTGTTCTTCGATATAGTGCCATGGGATCTTTTACATTCACTTCAGAGAGCAGACAGGGCCTTGGTTTAACGTTTCATCTGAAAGATGGCACCTCCGACAATACAACACTCCCTCAGCACTGCCCCTCCAATAATGCAGCACTCCCTCAGTACTGCCCCTCCCACAGTGCACACTCCCTCAGTACTGCCCCTCTGACAGTGCAGCGCTCCCTCAGTACTGCCCCTCCGACAGTGCAGCACTCCCTCAGTACTGCCCCTCCGACAGTGCAGCACTCCCTCAGTACTGCACTGGAGTGTCAGCCTGGAATTATGTGTTGAAGTCCCTGGAGTGGGACTCGAACCAACAACCTTCTGACCCAGTGGTGAGTGTGCTACCCACTGAACCACAGCTGACACTTTAATCATATATAGGTGCAGCTAGGCTGCTATCTGTAACATTGGTTCTGCAAGCAGGTGAAGGTGGTATAGTGGTTATCTACCCTGAAAGGCTGTGTAAGGAAAGGGTCGAAGGGATCAATGGTCAATCACAGGCTTAGGCCGGGGTCCCTGGACCCTAGGAAGTTCACGAAGAGACCCCAGGAGGTCATGAGGCCATCTGATTGCTCTATTTTTCCATCTGTTGACTTACAATAACAATTTGCATTTATAGAGCGCCTTTAACGTCATAAAACATCCCAAGGCGCTTCACAGGGGCATTATCAGACAAAATTGCGACACCGAGCCACATGAGGAGATATTAGGACAGGTGACCAAAAGCTGGGTCAAAGAGGTAAGTTTTAAGGAGCGTCTTGAAGGAGGAGAGAGGGGTAGAGAAGTGGAGAGGTTTAGGGAGGGAGTTCCAGAGCTTGGGGCCCAGGCAACAGAAGGCACGGCCACCAATGGTTGAGCGATTATAGTCAGGGATGCTTAAAAGAGAAAGGAGAGGTGGAAAGGTTCAGGGAGGGAATTCTAGAGCTTAGGGCGTTGACAGTTGAAGACATGGCCGCCAATGGTGGAGCGATGAAAATCGGGGATTACTGGAACATTATTTCCGTTGCTGAATTTTCTGATGTAATGACACTGTTTTCTTTTGCGTATCTGCTTTGTCGTCTTTATATTAGGACACAGGTTTCTAAGAGTGTCAGTATTTGAGGGAGGTGCTGGCGGGGTTGTGGGGGGAGGGTACCCCATACAACAACAACAACAACTTTTATTTATATAGCGCCTAAAATATCCCAAGGTGCTTCACAGCCGTGTTATAAGACAAAACAAATAAATTTGACAACGAGCTACACAAGAAGAAATTAGAGCAGCTTGGTCAAAGAGGTGGGTTTTAAGGAGCGTCGTAAAGGAGGAAAGAGAGGTAGAGAGGCGGAGAGGTTTAGGGAGGGAGTTCCAGAGCTTGGGGCCCAGGCAGCAGAAGGCACGGCCACCAATGGTTGAGCGATTATAATCCGGGATGTTCAAGAGGGCAGAATTAGAGGAGCGCTGACATCTCGGGGGTGGGTGGGAGGGTTGTGGGGCTGGAGGAGATTTCAGAGATAGGGAGGGGTGAGGCCATGGAGGGATTTGTAAACCGAAAGGTTTGGAAACCACTGGCCCAGTCTATAGTGAGCCCGTGCTGGGTTAATACTGTGCGTGGAGCACTCATTGCCAACCTGTGAGAATGGGACCATTTTGGTAAAGAATGGGGAAATTGAGTGTTGAAACATACTCTATTGAGGCCTATCCTCCCCAGATCTAACATCTTGTACTTGACTTTTACAGGCTAACAGCAACTAAGGACAGGCACTGACTGCACAGAGAGCGGCACATCGAGATTGTTAGCTCTGGTCTGTGCCACTTTTCTCAATGACTGCCGTCGGGGAAGCTGGAAGTGATCGTCAAAGCACTGGAAACGTTTATCGAAAAAAGGGAGACAGTCAGTATCTGTATAAAGTGCGGCTTCACCAAATCAACAAGGAGAAAAATTCTTCACCTACCACAGCGTGGCAGACTTCATCCTGATCTTAAGGCAACCTCACCTTTTCAGTCTGCCTTCCTCCATTTTAAGTCACGTTATTGTAGCAATTCCCTCAGACCCTCGCGGATACAAGGTTCAATACTGCTTTCCGAAGCCCCAGCGGAGATTTTCAATTTGAGTTTCGGGGGTAAAGTTTCCACTTTGGGCACAATCGGTGATCCGGGTGCAAATTGCGCCGAAAATTGCGCCCGTTTTGAGAAGTGTTTTTTTTTTTTCCCCTCGAGTTTTCATCTCACCGAACGCACCATCTCCCATGCACCAGTGCACTCCGGCAGCAACTTAAAATAGAATTATTTTATTTTAATTTACTTGAAAAAATATTCCTCAATATATTTAACTTGGTGCAGTTTTATTAATACAGCTGAAAATGGGTTTATCACAAAAAAATATGCATTTTTAATCAAAGTGTCACTCCCCCACCTGCGAGCGACCCCATTTTGAATTCCTGAAAATGACTTTAGCAATTGTATATTTTTGTAGTTATATTGGTGTGCAAACCCAGCTCACTATAGACTGGGCCAGTGATTTCTGAGCCTTTCTGTTTACAAATCCCTCCAGTAGTCAGTTTCTTAGTAAATTAAAATAAATTATATTCGAAAAGCTTTTAAAAGGTGCTATTATTTCCCTTACACCCAAATGAACCAGCTTAATTCTTAGAGCGGAAACATTAGTATGTTGTAATATGTGTTTACTATTTAAAGGATAAGTGTCTTTAAATGTATATATATAAAAAAGTTGATGTTCTTTGAGCAAGGCGGTAAGCCAGAATAAGTGTACAGGTCCTTCCATCATGTTACAAATAATGCACTGAGTTCAACCATGATCTCCGTTGCTGTCTTGTGAATTTGATGACCCTACCTTTGTATGTTTTGACGACAATTTTCCTGAAGGTGCTTCGTCTATTGATTCTGTATATAATATTTAGACTCCTCTTCATGTACTGTGCTCACAGAATGTCTTTGAATATATAAATAAATGTAGCTATAGCGCTAAGTGTTGGGGCCAGTTCATGGCAGACCAGAGTCAGGGGGAAAGTATGAGTACCAGTCACACCATTTCTTAAACAATAAGGGGATAAGGGGTTATGGGGAGCGGGCGGGGAAGTGGAGCTGAGTCCACGATCAGATCAGCAATGATCTTATTAAATGGTAGAGCAGGCTCGAGGGGCCGTATGGCCTACTCCTGCTCCTATTTCTTATGTTCTTATGTTCATACAGTGCTGCAGTTCTTGATGAAGCAAGTGGGACCCCCGTGAACAGTGCCTGAGGGGATGCCTTTGAGCAGACTGATCTTCAGCTCCTCAATGACGGTGGGCAACAATTTGGGAGGAGTGAGTGAGTTGAGGCGAGGACCAGGTCTCGATGTCTAGACCTTTTCAAGGGCGGGGGGGGGGGGGGGGGGTAACAAAATGCATTATAAAGTCCGTGATTCAAATTTTCCATCTCAAAAAAAAAAGTTACTTTCCACTTCAACCCAAGCTCCCAATTCTTCAAGACTTTCTCTTGGTCTCCTTAGGAATGCACAACATTTCTTGATTGAGAAGGTCGGTAGGCAGCTTCCTTGCAGGGTGCATTCACATTCAGTTCCATCCCATTCCCTCCCCCAATCTTGGCATGATGTGACTAAGAACAGGAGCTTGCAGTGAGGAGACCTGGTAACATCCAGAAGATGTTAACACAAATGCTGCATGAGTGAAGAAACTATCATGGGCAAGGGCGATCATAAAAATATGCCATTCAGTCCCTCGAGCCTGTCCCACCATTCAGTGAGATCATGGCTGATCTGTATCCTAACTCCATTTCATCATCACCATCATCATCATAGGCAGTCCATCGTATCGAGGATGACTTGCTTCCATGCCAAATAAGGATGAGTTCACAGGTGTTTCAATGAAGGTCTTGACATTCCAGGTCCAGAACTACATCCTGAAGGGTGGAAGATGCCTGTGCGTGGATTTTTTTTACGTGTGGTGGCCGTTGCACACCAGCCACCACACGGGCTTGACAGAACTAGGTCTTGGTCCAGTAGCAAGGGTTAACCGGGACAACTGGAGACCAGCTCTGCTGCACGGACCTAGTGCGCACACATATCGCAGTGTGGGCTGGGCCCATGCTGCCCCTGGGCCCTCGTCTCTCCTGGGCCCCAATCATGTTGTTCCACGATCTCTCGCCACTCCTGCGTCCCAACCTCGCCGCTCCTCACTCCATTCACCAGCCTTGGCTCCACGTCCCTTAATACCCTTGGCCAGCAAAAATCTATTGGTCTCAGATTCAAAATTATTAATTGAAACATAGAACATAGAAACATAGAAAATAGGTGCAGGAGTAGGCCATTCGGACCTTCTAGCCTGTACCACCATTCAATAAGATCATGGCTGATCATTCACCTCATTACCCCTTTCCTGCTTTCTCTCCAAACCCCTTGATCTCTTTAGCCGTAAGGGCCATATCTAACTCCCTCTTGAATATATCCAATGAACTGGCATCAACAACTCTCTGCGGCAGGGAATTCCACAGGTTAACAACTCTGAGTGAAGAAGTTTCTCCTCATCATAGTCCTAAATGGCTTACCCCTTATCCTTAGACTATATCCCCTGGTTCTGGACTTCTCCAACATCGGGAACATTCTTCCTGCATCTGTCCAGTCCCGTCAGAATTTTATATGTTTCTATGAGATCCCCTCTCATCCTTCTAAACTCCAGTGAATACAGGCCCAGTTGATCCAGTCTCTCCTCATATGTCAGTCCTGCCATCCCGGGAATCAATCTGGTGAACCTTCGCTGCACTCCCTCAATAGCAAGAACGTCCTTCCTCAGATTAGGAGACCAAAACTGTACACAATATTCCAGGTGTGGCCTCACTAAGGCCCTGTACAACTGCAGTAAGACTTCCTTGCTCCTATACTCAAACCCCTAGCTATGAAGGCCAACATACCATTTGCCTTCTTCACCGCCTGCTGTACCTGCATGCCAACTTTCAATGACTGAAGTACCATAACACCCAGGTCTCGTTACACCTCCCCTTTTCCTAATCTGCCGCCATTCAGATAATATTCTGCTTTCGTGTTTTTGCCGCCAAAGTGGATAACCTCACATTTATCCACATTATACTGCATGTGCCATGCGTTTGCCCACTCACCTAACCTGTCCAAGTCACACTGCAGCCTTTTGGCGTCCTCCTCACAGCTCACACCACCAACCAGCTTAGTGTCATCTGCAAACTTGGAGATATTACATTCAATTCCCTCATCCAAATCATTCATGTATATTGTAAAGAGCTGGGGTCCCAGTGAGTTAGCATCTACACTCCTAGTGCCCTTAGCATGTAGAAGTGTTTCCGATCTTCTCTCCTGAATGGTAGGAAAATCACTACCATCCCTCCCCAGGTCAACCCAGGATTCTAAGGCACAGCAGTGCTCACAGCAATGAAGAGCGGATAATGTATTGCATTATTTTGTTCGGTCCTTCTGAGGTTCTCTCTGAAGGACAGAAACAAAGCTAATGTTTTCTTAAGAGAAAAGGTTGGAGGAATGAGACTATTTAAGCAATGGCCTCCGAATGCCGTGTTGAAAGTACAGTTCTACATCCAGTGATGACCAATAGTCCGTGTAACTGGAAAGCACAATATGTTTGACATGAATCCAATCAATGCTTGAATGTGAACATAAAGCTGATTTATTTTAATTATTCAGATGTTTTTCTCAAAAAAATAAAGTGATATATATTTTTATTTTTAATGGGACTTGTGTTGACGAATGAGGAATAGAGATTTATGCCAGTAAGAATAAACTATGTTCTTTTCCTTAAGCTTTTTTTCTTCATCCTTTGTATCCAAGTCTCTGGCCAGGCCACTGCTCTCAGGGCGCTTTGCACTCCCTCAACTGTTAAACTGGTGACTGGTCCGTAGGACAACAGGAGGCCATTCAGCCCATCGCCCTCGTTCCGCCATTCAATTGGATCATTGCCGATCTATATCTTAGCTCCATCTACCTGCCTTGGTTCCGTAACCCTTGATACCTTTACCCGACAAAAATACATCGACCTCAATCTGGAAATTTTCAATTGACCAGCTTTTGGGGGAGACAGTTCCAGACTCCCACGTCCCTATGAGTGAAGAAGTGCTCCCTGCCATTACCCCTGGACAGCCTAGCTCTAATTTTAAAACATACCTCTTTGACCAAGCTTTTGCACACCGCCGCTAATTTCTACTTATACGGCTCGGTATCAAATTTTTATTGTATAATACTTCTGTGAAGCACCTTGGGAAGTTTCACTACGTTAAAGGCGCTATATAAATACAGGTTGTTATATTGTTGTTTAAGATCATCCACCCCCCCCCGCCCCCCCTTGCTCTAGACTTCTGCCGCCCCCACCCCATCAGGAGAAATATTTACCCTATCAAATCCTTTAATCATCTCAAACACCTCGATTATAGCAGACCTTAATAATCTACACTCGGGAATACAAGCCTCATCTGTGCAACCTGTCCTCATCACTTAACCCTTTTAGAAAGAAGAAAGACTTGGATTTATATAGCGCCTTTCACGACCAATGGACGTCTCAAAGCGCTTTACAGCCAACGAAGTACTTTTGAAGTGTGGTCACTGTTGTAATGTAGGAAACACGGCAGCCAATTTGCGCACAGCACGCTCCCACAAGCAGCCATGTGATAATGACCATATCATCTGTTTTGTTATGCTGATTGAGGGATAAATACTGGCCCAGGACACTGGGGCGAACTCTCCTGTATTTAGCCATGGTATCACTCTGCTAAATCTGCACTGTACCCCTGCCAAGAGCAATATCTTCTTCCTGAGGGACGGTGCCCAGAACTGAATGCAGTTTCTCCAGGTGGAGTCTAACCTGTGCTCTGTACAGCTGTAACATCACTTCCACCCCTTTATATTCCAACCCCCTTCAGATAAAGGCCAACACTCCATTCGCCTTTTGAAATTTTTTTTGTACCTGCCCACTAGCTTTTACTGATTCCTGTTCTTGGACCGCTAAATCCCTCTGCTTGATATGATGGTAAGTACTGCAGGGATTCAAATACGGCCAGGGTGATCTCCTGGACTAGTTTCGATCGCCTGGATGGGTCGGAGAGGAATTTTCCCCGATTTTTTTTTTCCCCCCCAATTGGCCTGGGTTTTTGCCGCTCCCTGGAGATCACATGGCTCCGGTTGGTGTGGAGTGTAGAATGTTTCCGTGTAGGTGTCATATATCCAACACGGCTACTGTTGGTACTATCACAAGGTGTGTCACCAGAGGGCACAGCAGTGGGAGACTTGGAGGTTACCTGTACAGGTGTGCTTGGTCTAGTATAAAAGGCAGGCCACCAGGTGTGATCCTCACTCTGGAGTTAACTAATAAAGGAGATGTCATGTATTTAACTGTCATTGTAATCCATGTATAAACTGACCTAAGTTGTACACTGTGAGAATATTGACCACTAGGTGGTGAACTTGTGGGAGACACTCCTAACCTTCATCACTTCAGTGCTGGCTAATAAAGGTTACTGGTCACAGAGTGACCTTCTCTCAAATGTGGGCCTCGTGTGCATTTGTACTGTATAGTAAGGACATTTCAGGACTAAGGTCACTACAGTTCAAGCACAACACACTGCCTCATGGAGTCATTACTAAAGCATCTAAGGACACTACAGTAAGGGGTGTTGCAGTTGTGTGGGGCGGACTGGTTGGGCTGGGTGCTCTTTACCTTTCCGCCATTGTTCATTGTTCATAGGTTTATATGTAACCTTCAGGGCTCTTTGTCAGCCGGCGTGGGCACAATGGGCCGAAATGGCCTCCTTCTGCGCTGTAAATTTCTATGTTTCTATGTTTCCTCTACACTTCCTAGCTTCACCATTTAGAAATTACTCTGATCTTTCTTTCTTGGGCTGGTTTTGCAGATTTGCTTCCTGCTATCTTCTCCCACTGGTACACCCAGTGGCCGGAGCTCGATTCACAGGGGTCTTTACAGGTGCAAACGTGGGCTTGGAGCTGTTGTGTAAGTGGTCAATCTACGGTTATTTCCCGAGGTTTTTGAGGCCTTGCCGTAGGGTCGAAATACGTAAGGGTTTTTACGTATCGGCCCTGTCTTGCTTGCTGTGCTACGGGTTGGTATTCCGTAGAGACCGGTGCCAATAGGTCTCTCACAGTTATCCAATCTGCTGTTTATGATTTAACATCCGCTTATAACAAGCACACTAACCCTCGAAGGGCCGAATGGCCTACTCCTGCACCTATTTTCTATGTTTCTATGTCCTGAAGTTCAGGCGAAAAGCATTACAACAGATTGTTTTATAGTGAGACACGGGCCAATGTTTCAAGTTCAAAATCACTCAAGGTTTATTACAACAGATCAACACCTCCTCTCCACTCGCCAGATGCTTGTGAAGTAGAACCACACAGTGCAGTAATACCCAGTGAAACAGTGCACTTCCCTTGATAGCCTTACAACAGACCAACCCTCCCCGTGGGCTAAACCCTTCCGCGATGCAGCTAACTCTAAACCCCCCCTCTGGTTTGGTTAGGGCACACTGACACCCCCTCACGCACTTTCGTGGAGCGGTTGGTGAGCATGCAACTATTGAGTTCTCACCCAATCCGCCCTTCCAGGTTAAAGTTGAAGTCTGTTGGGTTGGAGAAACGAAGCTCCGCTATTGGTCCTTACCTCAAGGGGTGGGGCAAACGTGCCTTCATGTAGGGTGTGATAGAACGAAGATCAAGCTTCCAAAAAGCTTGACAGCTGCACTCCTGTAATCCACAATTCTGGCTGGGTTTGGATGGTTCTGTTGCCTCTGGGGACCTTTCTGGTTCCTTCAGGTCTTATTTAACGCTATGTGAGATGTGCTGGGGTCTGAACAAAGCCAGCCGATCAGTGTCTGAAAGCTTCCGGAGTGAGTGTTAAATGGCCCATCAGTCCTGATTTGCTGGACCCTTGTGGAGACAATGCAGGAGTTGGTCTTGTCCGAGCACCTTGCTCTCTTCCCTAGACAGCCTGGCTCCACACACAACAGAGTCCCTTGGCCTTCCGATAGCACCCAGCTCTAACATTTGAACAGACCCAGCTTCTCTCACCAGTTTCTGTGGGAGATGTCCACCCATCAACCCGCCCCCCCCGACGTGTTTCACCCGGCAACAGGTTTCTTCCTAAACCAGACCAGCCATTTTGTGTCACAGTATTTCAAAAGTCCTTTTCAGGGTGTAATGCCAACATCATCATCATAGGCAGTCCCTCGTATTGAGGATGACTTGCTTCCACGCCAAAAAGGGATGAGTTCACAGGTGTTTCAATGAAGGACCTAATATTCCAGATCCCGAACTACATCCTGAAGGGTGGAAGATGCTGTGTGTGGATTGTTTTAATCTGGGGTGACCGTTGCACACCAGCCACCACATAGGCTTGACAGAGCGAGGTCTTGGTCCAGTGGCAAGGGTTAACCAGGACGACTGGAGACCTGCTCTGCTGCACGGGCCTAGTGCGCACACCTATCGCCCCCTGGGCCCTCGCCTCTCCTGGGCCCCCGTCACCTTCCTCTACAAACTCTTGCCGCTCTTTTGCCCCTCCTGCTGTGCCGGCCCACACTGCAGTTAACCGTCGCCCTCCTGCAGCAGCACGCACTGCCCCCTGCAGTGGTATGCCACCGCACGCTGCTCCCTCCAATGGCCCCGGCCTGCTGATGGTCCTGCAACAACAGGGATATAAACACAACAGTCCAGAGTTGACTTTGCCGACTTACAGTTGTGCTAATGTTGGGGATTCACCCTGTCGTCCAAGCTTGGCGCTAGTATTTCAACACTTCAAGCAGTTTGGTGGTGCAAACACATTGAACCCAACAGTGCTGCTGTGGCGTCCAGGTTGATGCCGTGCGCTGACTCTCAGATCTCATCACGTGTCGCCACTGGGAGAGGCCAGGGTGAACTTGGGTGAGTCTCTGGGGGATTCGATCCTGGTCCACAGTATTGTGCCTCCTTGTGACAGTGTCAGCTGTGGCTCAGTGGATAGCGGCCTCACCTCTGAGTCAGAAGGTTGTGGGTTCAAGTCCCCGTCCAGAGACTTAAATACAAAAAAATCTAGGCTGACAATTCAGTGCAGTGCTGAGGGAGCGCTGCACTGTCGGAGGGGCAGTGCTGAGGGAGTGCCGCACTGTCGGAGGGGCAGTGCTGAGGGAGCGCTGCACTGCCGGAGGGGCAGTGCTGAGGAAGCGCTGCACTGTCGGAAGGGCAGTACTGAGGGAGCGCTGCACTGTCAGAGGGGCAGTACTGAGAGAGCGCCGCACTGTCAGAGGAGCAGTACTGAGGGAACGCCGCACTGTCGGAGGGGCAGTACTGAGGGAACGCCGCACTGTCAGAGGGGCAGTACTGAGGGAACGCCGCACTGTCGGAGGGGCAGTACTGAGGGAGTGCCGCACTGTCGGAGGGGCAGTACTGAGAGAGTGCCGCACTGTCGGAGGGGCAGTACTGAGGGAACGCCGCACTGTCGGAGGGGCAGTGCTGAGGGAGCGCCGCACTGTCGGAGGGGCAGTACTGAGGGAACGACGCACTGTCGGAGGGGCAGTACTGAGGGAGTGCTGCACTGTCGGAGGGGCAGTACTGAGGGAGTGCTGCACTGTCAGAAGGGCGTACTGAGGGAGCGCTGCACTGTCGGAGGGGCAGTACTGAGGGAGTGTCAGAGGGGCAGTACTGAGGGAGTGCCGGACTGTCGGAAGGGCAGTGCTGAGTGAGTGCAGCACTGTCGGAGGGGCGGTGCTGAGGGAGCGCCGCAGTGTCGGAGGGGCAGTACTGAGGGAGCGCCGCACTGTCGGAGGGGCAGTACTGAGAGAGTGCTGCACTGTCGGAAGGGCAGTGCTGAGGGAGTGCCGCACTGTCAGAGGGGCAGTACTGAGGTAGTGCCGCACTGTCTGAGGGGCAGTATTGAGGAAGTGCCGCACTGTCGGAAGGGCAGTGCTTAAGGAGTGCCGCACTGTCGGAGGGCAGTACTGAGGGAGCGCCGTACTGTCGGGGGACAGTACTGAGGGATTGCTGCACTGTCAGAAGGGCAGTACTGAGGGAGCGCTGCACTGTCGGAGGGGCAATACTGAGGGAGTGCTGCACTGTCGCAGGGGCAGTACTGAGGGAGTGCCACACTGTCGGAGGGGCAGTACTGAGGGAGCGCTGCATTGTCAGAGATGCTGTCTTTCGGATGAGCCGTTAAACCGAGGCCCTGTCTGCTCTCTCAAGCGGATGTAAAAGATCCAATGGCACTATTTTGAACAGCAGTAGAGTTATCCCTGGTGGCCAATATTTATCCCTCAATCAACATCACTAACAACAGATTATCTGGTCATTATTACATTGCTGTGTTTGGGAGCTTGCTGTGCACAAATTGGCTGCTGCGTTTCCTACATTGCAACAGTGACTACACTCCACAAGTACTTCATTGGCTGTAAAGTGCTTTGGGATGTCCGTTGGATATGAAAGGCGCTATATAAATGCAAGTCTTTTTTCTTTCTTTGTAGTTGGGTTCAGAGACTCATCAGGGCACACCTTGTCCAGCCTTCCTGCTCAGCTGTGGATGAGGAGTCATGAGGAGTACTGTACCTTCCACCTAGGACCTGCACTCGAGAATTCCCTCCCTATCTCCACCTCCCTGCCCTCCACTGGCTCCCGGTCCCCGAACATCTCCATTTAAAAATTCTCATTCTCGTGTTCAAATCCCTCAATTGCCTCAGCTCCTCCTATCTCTGTAATCTCCTCCAGCCCTGCGACCCTCCAAGATTTCAACGCTCCTCCAATTCTGGCCTCTTGCGCATCCCCCGATTTTCATCATTCCACCATTGGCGGCCATGCCTTCAGCTGCCTGGGCTCCAAGCTCTGGAATTCCCTCCCTAAACCTCTCCGCCTCTCTCTCCTCCTTTAAGACGCTCCTTAAAACCTACCTCTTTGACCAAGCTTTTGGTCACCTGTCCTTATGTCTCCTTCTTTGGCTTTGGTGTCAGTTTGTTTGTCTGATTATGCTCCTGTAAAGCACCTTGGGACGTGGTATGATGCTAAAGCCAGTATATATGTGAGAGAACAGCTCCACAGGTCGGGAAGTATCAGAGAGCTGGAGCATACCACAACAGCATCCAGCGCAAGCTGCTCCAAGTGTGTGACGGCTTCGAGATAGGCGACTGGGTGATGTCATCAGGACCCAGGTTGCTGATTGGAGCGTGGGCGGGAGCATCGGCAGGGCCCAGGTACAGCAGAGGAGCGGGAAGGGATCGTGGCTGAGATTCGGTGGGTGATCGTGGCAGAGATTCGGTAAATGTTTGGTGCGGTGGCCGATCGTGGCGGAGGTGCGGCAAATGAGGGTATGGGTCCCAGAAGAGCCGAGGGCCCAGGGGCAGCACGGGCCCAGCCCACACTGTGCGATATGTGCGCGCACTAGGTCCGTGCAGCAGAGCTGGTCTCCAGTCGTCTTGGTTAACCCTTGCCACTGGATAAAGGCCGAGCTCTGTCAAGCCCGTGTGGTGGCTGATGTGCAACGGTCACCATACGTTAAAAAAATCCACGCACAGGCATCTTCCACCCCCTCAATTGGAGTTCAGGACTGGAACATCGGGTCCTTCATTGAAACATCTGTGAACCCATGTGGAAGCAAGTCATCCTGGTTCCAGGGACTGCCTATGATGATGATATATATATAAAAGTTGACATTGCGTTGAAAGAAGGGAACTACCTTATTATAGATAAGGTATAACTCACTGTAAGAAACAGACCCCACTGAGTTAGAACCTCCCTGGATTGTCCACACCATTTTATCATCCAGGCACAAGGAGGGGGATTGCGCCAGGTTTTACTGGACACATTAGTGAAAATGGCAGATGGTGCAGAAACTTGAGAGATAAGTTAAGATCCAACGATGAGTGACTGACGGAATCGGAGCACTGACAGCTGATGGCCGCTCGTGCCAGCACTGTTGCAGTATTTAGCTCTGAGCCCGCCCTTAAGGCAGGCAATCTGTTTAACCCATTCCCATTGAAGCACGACATTCTTCCCAGAATGGCACAAGACATGCGGATACGATCATTGGGCTTGGCTTTTTCCAGACCTCACGATGGTTCCTGTTCTTTTGGGGCTATAGAGAGTCGGGTTTTTCTCTGAAGAGAATTTATGCTGCTCCTTCGGGGGTGGGATTGGGGTGGGGGGGGTGTTGGGGGAGCGAATGGGGAGGGGGGCTGGTTCCAGTTGTGGTGTTTTGATACAGTATCTGACACTTTGAGATCATCATTCACTCTTTAATTTAAAAAAACTCACCTCCCCCCCCATCTCCGCAAGGTCATGGTGTCAGCTTTGGCTCAGTAATCTCAGTTCTCAGTTGATAAAATGCAACATCCCCATTGATACCTGGGAGACCCTGGCCAAAGACCGCCCTAAGTGGAGGAAGTGCATCCGGGAGGGCGCTGAGCACCTCGAGTCTCTTCGCCGAGAGCATTCAGAAATCAAGCGCAGGCTGCGGAAGGAGTGTGCGGCAAACCAGTCCCACCCACCCTTTCCTCCAACCACTGTCTGTCCCCACCTGTGACAGAGACTGTAAACCCCGTATTGGACTGTCCAGTCACCTGAGAACTCACTTTTAGAGTGGAAGCGAGTCTTCCTCGATTTCGAGGGACTGCCGATGATGATAATGATGAGTGGGTGGCTCTCTCACCTCTGAGTCAGAAGGTTGTGGGTTCAAGTCCCACTCCAGGGACTTGAGCACGAAAGACCACTCCCAGCGCAGTGCTGAGGGAGTGTCGCACTGTCAAAGGCGCCATCTTTCGGATGAGACATTAAACTGAGGGCACATCCACCTTCTCAGGTGAACGTAAATCACTGTATTTTGAAAAAGAGCCTTTCCCCAGAAGAAGAGTTATTCCCCAGTGTCCTGGTGCACATTTATTCTTCAATCGACATTAATGCTGCTCATTATCACACTGGTGTTTGTGGGAGCTTGCTGTGCGCAACTAGGCTGTCGCGTTTCCTTCTTTACAAGAGTGACTACATTTCAAAACTGCTTCATTGGCTATAAAGCACGTTGGGACGTTGTGAGGTCTGGAAAGTTGTGAAGTCTTCCTCTTCATTTTTTTCCTGCCTCTCTTGAAGGAGCCGACACTACCTGGGTACCCCACTCAAGTGACAGATCTCAAGTGGGAATAAAGAGTGAATGTTGGTACCATAGTGCGGGGTGGGGGGGGGGGTATTACAGCCATGTCTAATTTTGTTCCCCTCCCCCTCGATATCCACACTTACCCATATGGGGAACCCTGGTTGTTTTTGGCCACCCCCCACTTTCTAACCCCCGCACTGATGCTAGATATAGCATCGCCCTTGCTGATTGAGACCAACTAGCTCAATGCAAACTATAGGGAGTTTGTAACTTTCTAGGGCTCAGTACCACACCAGGCAATGCTGCAGAATTCATAAGAAGATAAGAAATCGGAACAGGAGTTGGCCATTCGGCCTCTCGAGCCTGCTCCGCCATTCAATAAGATCATGGCTGATTTGATCTTGGCCTCAACTCCACTTCCCTGCCCGCTCCCCATTACCCTTGACAAACCTTGACCCTTGACCCTCCTGAAGTTCAAAAATCTGTCTATCTCCACCTTAAATATATTCAATGGCCCAGCCTCTGCCCCCTTGTTAGGATCATAGAATGGTTACAGCACAGAAGGAGGCCATTTGGCCCGTCGAGCCCGCTTCAGGTACTTCCACTCCCCCGGCCTTTCCCCGTAGCGGATTCCACACCCCCCACTCCCCCCTCTGCTACCACACCACACCCCCCACCCCCCTCCCCACCAGAGGGAATAGTTTCTCTCTATCTACCCTATCAACTCCTTTAATCGTCTGAAACACCTCGTTTAGATCAGCCCTTAATCATCTACACTCAATGGGAAAAAAAGGAAATAATGCAAAAAGGGAAATTGGGAAATACAAGTTTGCAAGGACAGACCACCTCCCTGGAACAGTTGGGAATGGGGCAAGTAAACGTGGGTGTGCAAGGGGAGTGTCAATCACCAGTGCGATTGCCCACCTTGTGGGAGTCTCCTACTCTCGCTCAGACGTGCAACAGCTGCCGGGTCGCTGTCTTTCTCTCCCTCCCTTCTCCCAGTCACAGTCTGTCTGGAATGGTGACTCCGCCGGCGAGACATCGAGCGAATCCCTGCAAAACAGCGAGGCTGGCAGAGTGAAGCAGGTTGGTCACCTCGCGGTCCTCGCTCAGACAGACAGACCCGAGTCCCCGGCGCTCATTCTAAGGTGTCTTGTACCCCACCTCTCCCCTCCGCTTCTCTCGTTCCCTATTTACAGAGAGGAGTCTGCAACCAGGTAAGGGATGTATTTTTGCATTTTTTTTAAAAAGGGGGCGGGGAAATTAATCTTGCATTTATTAATTTCGTGTAATTGACAAATGTGTTTATTTCAGAGAGGGTTTGAGCAGCAGTGAAGTTTGTACATTGCATTGTGTGTCGCCTGTGAATGAGACGGTTCCCTGGGCAGTGTGTTGAGAGAGGCAATGTGTGTGTGTTCAGGATCATTTTATTTATTAATGCTCAGATAGTTCCAATTTAAGTTTAACGAATGGGTGGGGTGGGAGCATTTATGAGAGTCGGGTTGTAAATGTTTGTGGAGTCTCGCCGATGAGATTTTGCCCACACACTTGGTTATTCCCCTCCCTTTGTCTGCCACGGATCTCGAGCTGGGTTTTATTTCCATTCCGGGCGGATCTGATGCCCATCTCTCTCTCCTGAAAGGGTGTAGCCTCGACACGCGGTGTTGACAATGGAATATTTACCCCACCCCCACAAAAAATCATTATTAAATACCGCGAATGGGTTTTGGAAAATATATTTCTTTGTATCCTCATTTTTTTTGAGGGTGCGGTAAACAGTCTGGCGATGTCTCCCTGTGTACGTGACTCGGCGTTTGGTGTTCTGAGAAATTGTAATTGCCATTTAGTTAGAGAGCGACACAACCAGGGCGGGTCCAGGCCACTTAGCCTGGATTACCTCTTGTCCAGAAGGTGGTATTATAATCGGTTTCCTGTTTAATATGGCATGCCTCCAATCTCTCTCCTGTTCCTTACCCCCCCCCTCTCTCCCCTTACCCCCCCCTCTCTCCCCTTACCCCACACCCCCCCCTCCCCCCTTACCCCACACCCCCCTCCCCCCTTACCCCACACCCCCCCCTTACCCCACACCCCCCCTCCCCCCCTTACCCCCACACCCCCCCCTCCCCCCTTACCCCACACCCCCCCTCCCCCCCCTTACCCCACACCCCCCCTCCCCCCCTGACCCCACACACCCGACACACCCCCTTACCCCACACCCCCCCCACCCCACACCCCCCCCTTACCCCACACACACCCCCCTTACCCCACACACACCCCTTACCCCACACACCCCCCCTACCCCACACACCCCCCTTACCCCACACACCCCCCTTACCCCACACCCCCCTTACCCCACACCCCCCTTACCCCACACCCCCCCTTACCCCACACCCCCCTTACCCCACACCCCCCCCCTCCCCCCCTTACCCCCTTACCCCCCCTCCCCCCCTTACCCCCCTCCCCCCCTTACCCCCTTACCCCCCTCCCCCCCTTACCCCCTTACCCCCCTCCCCCCCTTACCCCCCTTCCCCCTTACCCCCCTCCCCCCCTTACCCCACACACACCCCCTCCCACCCCCACACACCCCCTCCCCCCCATACCCCACACACACCCCCATACCCCACACACACCCCCATACCCCACACACACCCCCATACCCCACACACACCCCATACCCCACACACACCCCATACCCCACACACACCCCATACCCCACACACACCCCATACCCCACACACACCCCATACCCCACACACACCCCATACCCCACACACACCCCATACCCCACACACACCCCCATACCCCACACACACACCCTCCCCCCCTTACCCCACAGACCCCCTCCCCCCTTACCCCACAGACCCCCTCCCCCTTACCCCACACACCCCCTCCCCCCCCTTACTCCACCCCCCCTCCCCCTTACCCCACCCCCCCTTACTCCACCCCCCCTTACTCCACCCCCCTTACTC
>NC_091987.1:213388109-213515175 GCF_044704955.1 Pristiophorus japonicus | reverse complement strand
AGGTCCTAGTCTGACTCTCACACCGACAGGTCCTAGTCTGACACTTTCACACTGACAGATCCTAGTCTGACACTCTCACACCGACAGGTCCTAGTCTGACACTCTCACACTGACAGGTCCTAGTCTGACACACTCACACTGACCGGTCCTAGTCTGACACACTCACACCGACAGGTCCGAGTCTGACTCTCACACTGATAGATCCTACTCTGACACACTCACACTGACAGGTCCTAGTCTGACTCTCACACACCGACAGGTCCTAGTCTGAGTCTCACACTGACAGGTCCTAGTCTGTCACTCTCACACCGACAGGTCCTAGTCTGACACTCACACACCGACAGGTACTAGTCTGACACACTCACACTGACAGGTCCTAGTCTGACACTTTCACACACCGACAGGTACTAGTCTGACACACTCACACTGACAGGTCCTAGTCTGACTCTCACACCGACAGGTCCTAGTCTGACACACTCACACACTGACAGATCCTAGTCTGACACACTCACACCGACAGGTCCTAGTCTGACACACTCACACTGACAGGTCCTAGTCTGACACACTCACACCGACAGGTCCTAGTCTGACACTCTCACACCGACAGGTACTAGTCTGACACTCTCACACCGACAGGTCCTAGACTGACACTCTCACACCGACAGGTCCTAGTCTGACACACTCACACCGACAGGTCCTAGTCTGACACACTCACACTGACAGGTCCTAGTCTGACACACTCACACCGACAGGTCCTAGTCTGACACACTCTCACACTGACAGGTCCGAGTCTGACACACTCTCACACCGACAGGTACTAGTCTGACACACTCACACTGACAGGTCCTAGTCTGACACACTCACACCGACAGGTCCGAGTCTGACTCTCACACTGATAGATCCTACTCTGACACACTCACACCGACAGGTCCTAGTCTGACACACTCACACCGACAGGTACTAGTCTGACACACTCACACACTGACAGGTATTAGTCTGACACACTCACACTGACAGGTCCTAGTCTGACTCTCACACCGACAGGTCCTAGTCTGACACTCTCACACTGACAGGTCCTAGTCTGACACTCTCACACTGACAGATCCTAGTCTGACACACTCACACCGACAGGTCCTAGTCTGACACTCTTACACTGACAGGTCCCAGTCTGACACGCTCACACACCGACAGATCCTAGTCTGACACTTTCACACTGACAGATCCTAGTCTGACACACTCACACACCGACAGGTCCTAGTCTGACTCTCACACCGACAGGTCCTAGTCTGACACTCTCACACTGACAGGTCCTAGTCTGACACTCTCACACTGACAGATCCTAGTCTGACACACTCACACCGACAGGTCCTAGTCTGACACTCTTACACTGACAGGTCCCAGTCTGACACGCTCACACACCGACAGATCCTAGTCTGACACTTTCACACTGACAGATCCTAGTCTGACACACTCACACACCGACAGGTCCTAGTCTGACTCTCACACCGACAGGTCCTAGTCTGACACTCTCACACTGACAGGTCCTAGTCTGACACTCTCACACTGACAGATCCTAGTCTGACACACTCACACCGACAGGTCCGAGTCTGACTCTCACACTGATAGATCCTACTCTGACACACTCACACTGACAGGTCCTAGTCTGACTCTCACACACCGACAGGTCCTAGTCTGAGTCTCACACTGACAGGTCCTAGTCTGACACACTCACACCGACAGTTCCTAGTCTGACACTCTCACACCGACAGGTACTAGTCTGACACTGTCACATCGACAGGTCCTAGACTGACACTCTCACACCGACAGGTCCTAGTCTGACACACTCACACCGACAGGTCCTAGTCTGACACACTCACACTGACAGGTCCTAGTCTGACACACTCACACCGACAGGTCCTAGTCTGACACACTCTCACACTGACAGGTCCTAGTCTGACACACTCTCACACCGACAGGTACTAGTCTGACACACTCACACTGACAGGTCCTAGTCTGACACACTCACACCGACAGGTACTAGTCTGACACACTCACACTGACAGGTCCTAGTCTGACACTCACATACCGACAGGTACTAGTCTGACACACTCACACTGACAGGTCCTAGTCTGACACTTTCACACACCGACAGGTACTAGTCTGACACACTCACACTGACAGGTCCTAGTCTGACTCTCACACCGACAGGTCCTAGTCTGACACACTCACACACTGACAGATCCTAGTCTGACACACTCACACCGACAGGTCCTAGTCTGACACACTCACACACTGACAGGTCCTAGTCTGACACACTCACACCGACAGGTACGAGTCTGACACACTCACACTGACAGGTCCTAGTCTGACACACTCTCACACCGACAGGTCCTAGACTGACACTCTCACACCGACAGGTCCTAGTCTGACACACTCACACCGACAGGTCCTAGTCTGACACACTCACACTGACAGGTCCTAGTCTGACACACTCACACCGACAGGTACTAGTCTGACACACTCACACTGACAGGTCCTAGTCTGACTCTCACACCGACAGGTCCTAGTCTGACTCTCACACCGACAGGTACTAGTCTGACACACTCACACTGACAGGTCCTAGTTTGACACTCTCACACCGACAGGTCCTAGTCTGACACACTCACACTGACAGGTCCTAGTCTGACACTTTCACACACTGACAGGTCCTAGTCTGACACACTCACACCGACAGGTCCTAGTCTGACACTTTCACACTGACAGATCCTAGTCTGACACACTCACACACCGACAGGTCCTAGTCTGACTCTCACACACCGACAGGTCCTAGTCTGACACTTTCACACTGACAGGTCCTAGTCTGACACTCTCACACTGACAGATCCTAGTCTGACACACTCACACCGACAGGTCCTAGTCTGACACTCTCACACTGACAGGTCCCAGTCTGACACGCTCACACACCGACAGATCCTAGTCTGACACACTCACACACCAACAGGTCCTAGTCTGACTCTCACACCGACAGGTCCTAGTCTGACACTTTCACACTGACAGATCCTAGTCTGACACTCTCACACCGACAGGTCCTAGTCTGACACTCTCACACTGACAGGTCCTAGTCTGACACACTCACACTGACCGGTCCGAGTCTGACACACTCACACCGACAGGTCCGAGTCTGACTCTCACACACCGACAGGTCCTAGTCTGAGTCTCACACTGACAGGTCCTAGTCTGACACTCTCACACCGACAGGTCCTAGTCTGACACTCACACACCGACAGGTACTAGTCTGACACACTCACACTGACAGGTCCTAGTCTGGCACTTTCACACACCGACAGGTACTAGTCTGACACACTCACACTGACAGGTCCTAGTCTGACTCTCACACCGACAGGTCCTAGTCTGACACTCTCACACCGACAGGTCCTAGTCTGACACACTCACACCGACAGGTCCTAGTCTGACACACTCACACCGACAGGTCCTAGTCTGACACTCTCACACCGACAGGTCCTAGTCTGACACTCTCACACCGACAGGTCCTAGTCTGACATACTCACACCGACAGGTCCTAGTCTGACACACACACACTGACAGGTACTAGTCTGACACACTCACACTGACAGGTCCTAGTCTGACACACTCACACCGACAGGTACTAGTCTGACACTCTCACACTGACAGGTCCTAGTCTGACACTCTCACACTGACAGATCCTAGTCTGACACTTTCACACTGACAGATCCTAGTCTGACACACTCACACACCGACAGGTCCTAGTCTGACTCTCACACCGACAGGTCCTAGTCTGACACTTTCACACTGACAGATCCTAGTCTGACACTCTCACACCGACAGGTCCTAGTCTGACACTCTCACACCGACAGGTCCTAGTCTGACACACTCACACTGACCGGTCCTAGTCTGACACACTCACACCGACAGGTCCGAGTCTGACTCTCACACTGATAGATCCTACTCTGACACACTCACACTGACAGGTCCTAGTCTGACTCTCACACACCGACAGGTCCTAGTCTGAGTCTCACACTGACAGGTCCTAGTCTGACACTCTCACACCGACAGGTCCTAGTCTGACACTCACACACCTACAGGTACTAGTCTGACACACTCACACTGACAGGTCCTAGTCTGACACTTTCACACACCGACAGGTACTAGTCTGACACACTCACACTGACAGGTCCTAGTCTGACTCTCACACCGACAGGTCCTAGTCTGACACACTCACACACTGACAGATCCTAGTCTGACACACTCACACCGACAGGTCCTAGTCTGACACACTCACACTGAGAGGTCCTAGTCTGACACACTCACACCGACAGGTCCTAGTCTGACACTCTCACACCGACAGGTACTAGTCTGACACTCTCACACCGACAGGTCCTAGACTGACACTCTCACACCGACAGGTCCTAGTCTGACACACTCACACCGACAGGTCCTAGTCTGACACACTCACACTGACAGGTCCTAGTCTGACACACTCACACCGACAGGTCCTAGTCTGACACACTCTCACACTGACAGGTCCTAGTCTGACACACTCTCACACCGACAGGTACTAGTCTGACACACTCACACCGACAGGTCCTAGTCTGACACACTCACACCGACAGGTACTAGTCTGACACACTCACACTGACAGGTCCTAGTCTGACACTCACACACCGACAGGTACTAGTCTGACACACTCACACTGACAGGTCCTAATCTGACACTTTCACACACCGACAGGTACTAGTCTGACACACTCACACTGACAGGTCCTAGTCTGACTCTCACACCGACAGGTCCTAGTCTGACACACTCACACACTGACAGATCCTAGTCTGACACACTCACACCGACAGGCCTAGTCTGACTCACTCACACCGACAGGTACTAGTCTGACACACTCACACTGACAGGTCCTAGTCTGACACACTCTCACACCGACAGGTCCTAGACTGACACTCTCACACCGACAGGTCCTAGTCTGACACACTCACACCGACAGGTCCTAGTCTGACACACTCACACTGACAGGTCCTAGTCTGACACACTCACACACCGACAGGTCCTAGTCTGACTCTCACACACCGACAGGTCCTAGCCTGACACTTTCACACTGACAGGTCCTAGTCTGACACTCTCACACTGACAGATCCTAGTCTGACACACTCATACCGACAGGTCCTAGTCTGACACTCTCACACTGACAGGTCCCAGTCTGACACGCTCACACACCGACAGATCCTAGTCTGACACTTTCACACTGACAGATCCTAGTCTGACACACTCACACACCGACAGGTCCTGGTCTGACTCTCACACCGACAGGTCCTAGTCTGACACTTTCACACTGACAGATCCTAGTCTGACACTCTCACACCGACAGGTCCTAGTCTGACACTCTCACACTGACAGGTCCTAGTCTGACACACTCACACACCGACAGGTCCTAGTCTGACTCTCACACACCGACAGGTCCTAGCCTGACACTTTCACACTGACAGGTCCTAGTCTGACACTCTCACACTGACAGATCCTAGTCTGACACACTCACACCGACAGGTCCTAGTCTGACACTCTCACACTGACAGGTCCCAGTCTGACACGCTCACACACCGACAGATCCTAGTCTGACACTTTCACACTGACAGATCCTAGTCTGACACACTCACACACCGACAGGTCCTGGTCTGACTCTCACACCGACAGGTCCTAGTCTGACACTTTCACACTGACAGATCCTAGTCTGACACTCTCACACCGACAGGTCCTAGTCTGACACTCTCACACTGACAGGTCCTAGTCTGACACACTCACACTGACCGGTCCTAGTCTGACACTCTCACACCGACAGGTCCTAGTCTGACACTCACACACCGACAGGTACTAGTCTGACACACTCACACTGACAGGTCCTAGTCTGACACTTTCACACACCGACAGGTACTAGTCTGACACACTCACACTGACAGGTCCTAGTCTGACTCTCACACCGACAGGTCCTAGTCTGACACACTTACACACTGACAGATCCTAGTCTGACACACTCACACCGACAGGTCCTAGTCTGACACTCTCACACCGACAGGTCCTAGTCTGACACACTCACACCGACAGGTCCTAGTCTGACATACTCACACCGACAGGTCCTAGTCTGACACACTCACACACTGACAGGTACTAGTCTGACACACTCACACTGACAGGTCCTAGTCTGACTCTCACACCGACAGGTCCTAGTCTGACTCTCACACCGACAGGTCCTAGTCTGACACACTCACACTGACAGGTCCTAGTCTGACACACTCACACCGACAGGTCCTAGACTGACACTCTCACACCGACAGGTCCTAGTCTGACACACTCACACCGACAGGTCCTAGTCTGACACACTCACACTGACAGGTCCTAGTCTGACACACTCACACCGACAGGTACTAGTCTGACACACTCACATCGACAGGTACTAGTCTGACACACTCTCACACCGACAGGTCCTAGACTGACAATCTCACACCGACAGGTCCTAGTCTGACACACTCACACCGACAGGTCCTAGTCTGACACACTCACACTGACAGGTCCTAGTCTGACTCTCACACCGACAGGTCCTAGTCTGACTCTCACACCGACAGGTACTAGTCTGACACACTCACACTGACAGGTCCTAGTTTGACACACTCACACCGACAGGTCCTAGTCTGACACACTCACACTGACAGGTCCTAGTCTGACACTTTCACACACTGACAGGTC
This sequence comes from Pristiophorus japonicus, assembly GCF_044704955.1. NCBI lineage: Eukaryota > Metazoa > Chordata > Chondrichthyes > Pristiophoridae > Pristiophorus > Pristiophorus japonicus. The sequence continues at coordinate 213,508,392 of NC_091987.1, read as the reverse complement.
CTAGTCTGACACACTCACACCGACAGGTCCTAGTCTGACACTTTCACACTGACAGATCCTAGTCTGACACACTCACACACCGACAGGTCCTAGTCTGACTCTCACACACCGACAGGTCCTGGTCTGACACTTTCAAACTGACAGGTCCTAGTCTGACAATCTCACACTGACAGATCCTAGTCTGACACACTCACACCGACAGGTCCTAGTCTGACACTCTCACACTGACAGGTCCCAGTCTGACACGCTCACACACCGACAGATCCTAGTCTGACACACTCACACTGACAGATCCTAGTCTGACACACTCACACACCGACAGGTCCTAGTCTGACTCTCACACCGACAGGTCCTAGTCTGACACTTTCACACTGACAGATCCTAGTCTGACACTCTCACACCGACAGGTCCTAGTCTGACACTCTCACACTGACAGGTCCTAGTCTGACACACTCACACTGACCGGTCCTAGTCTGACACACTCACACCGACAGGTCCGAGTCTGACTCTCACACTGATAGATCCTACTCTGACACACTCACACTGACAGGTCCTAGTCTGACTCTCACACACCGACAGGTCCTAGTCTGAGTCTCACACTGACAGGTCCTAGTCTGACACTCTCACACCGACAGGTCCTAGTCTGACACTCACACACTGACAGGTCCTAGTCTGACTCTCACACCGACAGGTCCTAGTCTGACACACTCACACACTGACAGATCCTAGTCTGACACACTCACACCGACAGGTCCTAGTCTGACACACTCACACTGACAGGTCCTAGTCTGACACACTCACACCGACAGGTCCTAGTCTGACACTCTCACACCGACAGGTCCTAGTCTGACACACTCGCACACTGACAGGTCCTAGTCTGACACACTCACACCGACAGGTACTAGTCTGACACACTCACACTGACAGGTCCTAGTCTGACACACTCTCACACCGACAGGTCCTAGACTGACACTCTCACACCGACAGGTCCTAGTCTGACACTCTCACACTGACAGGTCCTAGTCTGACACACTCTCACACCGACAGGTCCTAGACTGACACTCTCACACCGACAGGTCCTAGTCTGACACACTCACACCGACAGGTCCTAGTCTGACACACTCACACTGACAGGTCCTAGTCTGACACACTCACACCGACAGGTCCTAGTCTGACACACTCACACTGACAGGTCCTAGTCTGATACACTCACACTGACAGGATCAGTGCTTGGGCCCCAGATATTCACAATCTATATCAATGATTTGGATGAGGAGCCAAATGTAACATATACAAAGCTAGGTGGGAATGTAAGTTGTCAGGAGGATGCCAAGAGGCTTCAAGGGGATAGAGACAGGCTCAGTGAGTGGGCAAGAACATAACAAATAGAATATAATGTGCAGAAATGTGAAGTTATCCACTTTGGTAGGAAAAATAGAAAAGCAGAATACTTTTTAAATGGTGAGAGATTGGGAAATGTTGGTGTTCAGAGGGACCTGGGTGTCCTTGTACACCAATCACTGAAAGTTAACCTGCAGGTACAGCAAGCAATTAAGACAGCAAGTGGAATGTTGGCCTTTATTACAGGAGGATTTGAGTATAATTATATAGGGCCCTGGTGAGACCACACCTGGAGTACTGTGCACAGTTTTGATCTCCTTGCCTGAGGAAGGATATACTATTTGAGACCTGGGTGTCATGGTACATCAGTCATTGAAGGTTGGCATGCAGGTACAGCAGGCGGTTAAGAAAGCAAATGGCATGTTGGCCTTCATAGCGAGGGGATTTGAGTACAGGGGCAGGGAGGTGTTACTACAGTTGTACAGGGCCTTGGTGAGGCCACACCTGGAGTATTGTGTACAGCTTTAGTCTCCTAACTTGAGGAAGGACATTCTTGCTATTGAGGGAGTGCAGCGAAGGTTCACCAGCCTGATTTCCGGGATGGCGGGACTGACATATCAAGAAAGACTGGATCAACTGGGCTTGTATTCACTGGAGTTCAGAAGAATGAGAGGGGATCTGATAGAAACGTTTACAATTCTGATGGGTTTAGACAGGTTAGATGCAGGAAGAATGTTCCCAATGTTGGGGAAGTCCAGAACCAGGGGTCACAGTCTAAGGATAAGGGGTAAGCCATTTAGGACTGAGATGAGGAGAAACTTCTTCACCCAGAGAGTGGTGAACCTGTGGAATTCTCTACCACAGAAAGTTGTTGAGGCCAATTCACTAAATATATTCAAAAAGGAGTTAGATGTAGTCCTTACTGCTAGGGGGATCAAGGGGTATGGCGAGAAAGCAGGAATGGGGTACTGAAGTTGCATGTTCAGCCATGAACTCATTGAATGGCGGTGCAAGCTCGAAGGGCCGAATGGCCTACTCCTGCACCTATTTTCTATGTTTCTATGTTTCTATACTTGCCATAGAGGGAGTGCAACGAAGGTTCACCAGACTGATTCCTGGGATGGGGGAATTGTCCTATGAGGAGAGATTGAGTAGACTAGACCTATATTCTCTAGAGTTTAGAAGAATGAGAGATGATCTCATTGAAACATACAGAATTCTTACAGGACTTGACAGGGTAGATGCAGGGAGGATGTTTCCCCCTGGCTGGGGAGTCTAGAACCAGGGGTCACAGTCTCAGGATAAGGGGTCGGCCATTTAGGACTGAGATGAGGAAAAACTTCTTCACTCAGAGGGTGGTGAATCTTTGGAATTATCTACCCCAGGGAGCTGTGGAGGCTCAGTCTTTGAGTGTATTCCAGACAGAGATCGATCGATTTTGAGATATTAAGGGAATCAAGGGATATGGGGACAGTGCACAAAAGTGGAGTTGAGGTAGCAGATCAGCCATGATCTTATTGAATGGCGGAGCAGGCTCGAGGGGCCGAATGGCCGACTCCTGCTCCTAATTCTTATGTTCTTATGCTCTTATGACAGGTCCTGCTCTAACACACTCACACTGACAGATCCTAGTCTGACACACTCACACCGACAGGTACTAGTCTGACACACTCTCACCGACAGGTCCTAGTCTGACACACTCACATCGACAGGTCCTAGTCTGACACACTCACACCAACAGGTCCCAGTCTGACACACTCACACCGACAGGTCCCAGTCTGACACACTCACACTGACAGGTCCTAAACAATCGCTGAGCACTGTTTGAATAGCGGGGGTAGTTCTTCTCATGTTCGAACCAATATTTTTCCCTCAGCCAACACCTCCAAAAGCAGTTTACCTGCTCATTTATGTATTCACTTTGCTCCGTGATCTAACTGTGTTCAAATTAGCCACCATATTTGCTAAAATAACTGAGTCTTCTAATAATTCCTAGTATGTGAATCACTGTGAGAAGTTCGAGTGAAGTAGAGAAGTTATGCTAAACTTTTATCGAACCTTGTTTAGACCACACTTGGAGCACTAAATACAATTCTGATCACCATATCATGAAAAGGATATAGAAAAGAAACTAAGAAAGATTTGGATTTATATAGCACCTTTCATGACCTCCTGACATCTCAAAGCACTTTACAGCCAATGTATTTTTTGGAGTGTGGTCACTGTTGTAATGTAGGAAACGCGGCAGCCAACTTGCGCACAGCAATAGAGGGTGCTAAAAATATTTACAAGGCTGATAGGCATAACCTCGCATTTCTGCTATCAGGAAAGGATGAACAGGCTGGGTCTCTTTTCTCTTGAAAAGGGAATGCTGAGGGGTGACCTAATAGAGGTCTTTACAATTATGAAAGGTCTTGATAGAGTGGATACAGAGAGAGTGTTTCCACTTGTGGGGAAGAGCATCAAATATAAGATAGTCACCAAGAAATCCAATAGGGAATTCAGGAGAAACTTCTTTCCCCAGAGAGTGGTGAGAATGTGGAACTCGCTGCCACTGGGAGGGGTTGAGGCGAATAGTATCGATGTATTTAAGGGGAGGCTGGATAAACATATGGGGGAGCAGGGAATAGAGAATGGCCTGTTTCTGTGCCGTATATCCGATGTGATCCTGTGTAAGTTATGGTATGGCACAAGGAAGTCAGAAAGATGCTCTACAATGTGGCCAAGCTCCAGAGCACGAGGGATTGAGATGTGGGAGTGAATTTATCCGATGACGCAACTGCAACAGTGACTCGGCAACAATAGACAAGAACAGAAAGGCAAAAGTGCATGATGGGGACGCGCTGACATTAACCAGCAAGGTAATGAAGTCATGCCTTAAATATCTGTCCACCTTACCCTCCAGCTACCATGGAAACCAGCGGCCTGATTTTATTAACTGCAGTTAATACATCTAATTAACTTCTAGGGATCAATGAGATTAAATTGGTGTTTTCATAAAGGCAAACTCCAAGTCGTGCTATGTGAATCCATGTTCAGTGCCCGCAGGGGATTGGCTACAGACAGACACAAATATAATGTTAGTCGGTGACAGTGAGCACTGCACAATAGGAGCCCCCAGTGTCAGCCATGGCTCAGTGGGTAGCACTCTCACCTCTTGTTGGTACAATCCCTACTCCAGAGACTTGGGGCACATAACCCAGACTGAGACTCCCAGTGCTAATACTAAGGGAGCGCTGCACTGTTAGAAGGCGCTGTCTTTTGGATGAGATGTTAAACCGAGGCCCCATCTGCTCTCTCTGAGATGAAGGGGTTGTCTTATGAAGAAAGGTTGAGCAAGTTGGGCCTATACTCATTGGGGTTTAGAAGAATGAGAGGCGATCTTATTGCAACGTATAAGATTCTGAGGGGGCTCGACGGGGTAGATGCTGAGAGGATACCTCCCCTCATGGGGGAATCTAGAACTAGGGGGCATAGTTTCAGAATAAGAGGTCACCCATTTCTTCTCTCAGAGGGTCGTGTAGCTTGGAATTCTCTGCCTCAGAGAGCTGTGGAGGCTGGGTCATTGAATATATTTGAGGTGGAGATAGACAGATTTTTGAACGATAAGGGAGTGAAGGGTTATGGGGAGTGGGCAGGGAAGTGGAGTTGAGGCCAAGATCTGATCAGACATGATCTCATTAAATGGTGGAGCAGGCTCGAGGGGCCGAATGACTGATTCCTGCTCCTGTTTCTTATGTTCTCAGATGGACCTAAAAGGTCCCATGGCACTATTTTGATCAAGATCGGTGTAATGTATTTGCTTTAAGGGTTCTTTGCTTAAGAATTCATAACAGCATATTGCTATTAAGAACGTCTTGGTTTATGAGCAAAGGTTTAACAATCACACTACACATTACCAGTTCATCCACCAGGCTCACAACCACCTGCCTCATCGTGGATCCCCCGAACCCAACTGGCTGGGGTTTTATTGAGTCTTGTGAACATCATGTGACTGGCTAAGCCACTCCCAACTTAACAGCTCAACCAACCTATGAGCATCCTCACAGGTGCATATATTACACGCAAGGAGTTCTCCCCGGTGTCCTCGCCAATATTTATCCCTCAACCAATATGTAAAATAGATGATCTGGTCATTATCACATTGCTGTTTGTGGGAGCTTTGCTGTGTGCAAATTGGCTGCTGCGTTTCCTACATTACAACAGTGACTACACTTCAAAAAGTCATCATCATAGGCAGTCCCTCGGAGTCGAGGAAGATTTGCTTCCACTCTTAAAGTGAGTTGTTTAGTGGCTGAACAATCCAATACGAGAACCACAGTCTCTGTCACAGGTGGGACAGATAGTAGTTGAGGGAAGGGGTGGGTGGGACAGGTTTGCCGCACGCTCCTTCCGCTGCCTGTGCTTGATTTCTGCACGATCTCAGTGACAAGACTCGAGGTGCTCAGCGCCCTCCCGGATGCACTTCCTCCACTTAGGGCAGACTTGGGCCAGGGACTCCCAGGTGTCAGTGGGGATGTTGCACTTTATCAGGGAGGCTCTGAGGGTGTCCATGTAACGTTTCCGCTGCCCACCTTTGGCTCATTTGCCGTGGACGTGTTCCGACTAGAGCACTTGCTTTGGGAGTCTCGTGTCTGGCATTCGAACAATGTGGCCTGCCCAGCGGAGCTGATCAAGTGTGGTCAGTGCTTCAAAGCTGGGGATGTTGGCCTGGTCGAGGACGCTAATGTTGGTGCATCTGTCCTCCCAGGGGATTTGTAGGATCTTGCGGAGACATCGTTGGTGGTATTTCTCCAGCGACTTGAGGTGTCTACTGTACATGGTCCATGTCTCTGAGCCATACAGGAAGGCGGGCATTATTACAGCCCTGTAGACCATGAGCTTGGTGGTAGATTTGAGGGCCTGATCTTCAAACACTCTTTTACTCAGGCGGCCGAAGGCTGCACTGGCGCACTGGAGGCGGTGTTGGATCTTGTCGTCAATGTCTGCTCTTGTTGATAGGAGGCTCCCGAGAAAAGGGAAGTGGTGCATGTTCTCCAGGGCCATGCCGTGGATCTTGATGACTGGGGGGGGGGGGGGGGGAGTGCTGTGCAGTGAGGGCAGGCTGGTCATTATCACATTGCTGTTTGTGGGAGCTTGCTGTGCGCAAATTGGCTGCTGCGTTTCCTACATTACAACAGTGACCACACTTCAAAAAGTACTTCATTGGCTGTAGAGCGCTTCGGGACCTGAGGATACGATATGCGCTATAGAAACGCAAGTCTTTCTCCTTCAAGATAAATAACACAAGCAATGGGGTGTTTTAACATCATGGGGTTGAAATTGGGTTCTGTACAGTGCCACGTTACTGCGCACGGGAGGCGGCTAACAGGCGGCAAAGGCTGACCAGTGTCGGTAAGCGGTGTCGACGCCTCGCCCTAGATTCAGTCGGCTCTTTGGCAGAGGCACCAAGAGACAATGCTACGCCTGCTAACGCCACCCGCGTGGTGACATCATCCAGCGTACAGCGTCTCTTTGACGCCTCTGGCGCCGTACAGCCAGGAAAACGCTGTCCTGACAGCGGATCGCGGGCGGAATCGCCCAGAAAGGAAGGTAAGTTTTTCTCTCTATTTATTTCTGCATCTTTTGATTAGTTTTTAAAAGAGTGGGGGAAGTTTGTGTGTGGGTCGGGGAAGTTTTAGTTATTTATTTTCACTTCGTTTTTTTTCTAGCTTGGCGGCAGCCTCCGGTCGGGAAGTTTAGTCGTCCTCCTGAGCTCCCGCCCGAGGGTAGGTGTGCAACGCCACTGTTTGGTGCTGCCCTCTCATCTTTGGGCTTAGAAACTGAATTTTGCAGTTTGAGGCTGCACCCAATGTCTGCCGATAAAATCAGCAAAAACGGCGGGACCCAATTTCGACCCCTACATGAGGGAGAAGGGAATAGAGAGATATGCTGATAGATTTAGATGAGAAAAATATGGGAGGAGGCTCGAGTGGAGCATAAACGCCAGCATGGACTGGTTGGGCCGAATGGCCTGTTTCTGGGCCGTATATCCTGTGTAATCCTGTGTAAATGTCTCTCTCAGTTTTTGAACCATGTTATGGTGTAAAATAATTATTTGTGGGACACAATGCCTACAAATCCATATACTATCTGTGCTGTATTGATCTGCTTTGTGTTGTGTATCAGACACTTGCTGTGGGGAATTGATCCATTCTATGTATATGAAAGGGAATGTTTGTCCAGTATCAGCTTCTCCTATATACTAGCCACCAGCAAGTGTGGCTAACTGGGAATCCAGATGTGGTTAATTGCATTTCTGATCAGTAAATAAAAATATGAGTAAATCGACATCTCAATACTCAAATTCACATGGTGTATGCATGTGTACTTTATACACACGGGTGAAGCACATTGACCTGTATTGTGCGCAAGGCGTTTTCGCTAAGGTTCATGCACGTGGCTAAAACGGTGTTGCCATAAACACATCTGTGGCTACTCAGCGGTTTCTATCAGACAACACTGGCCTCAGAGCTGGGAGTGGGCACCCATTATTACAGGCTGGATTCTGGTGGTTCTTGGAAACAGGAACTGTTCTGGGTTAGACCGTATGACCAATTGGGATTTCTTTTGGTCAGGTTTCTAGAAAAAAAGTCTGTTTATTGTAAATATCTTTGCCCTGTGAGACGGACAGTCATTTTAAACACAGCCCCTTATCCTGTCGGGAACTCACGCAATCACGTGTCAGCCATGGCTCAGTGGGGAACACTCGCGCCTCTGAGTCAGAAGGTCGTGGGTTCATAGTCCCAGAGGCAACATCACTGAAGCAGATTATCTGCTCGTTACCACGTTGCAGTGTGTGGGAGCTTGCTGTGCGCAAATTGGCTGCTGCGTTTCTTACATTACAATAGTGACTGCACTTCATTGGCCGGAAAACGCTTTGGGTCGTGAAAGGTGCTATAAAAATCTACGGGGGCGAAATTGGGCTACTTTGCCCCTCCCGTCACTGACCCCCGCTAACGGGGCGCTGTTAGTCACTCCCGCCATATTAGGCGTGAGTTTAGCGACGGCGCTACGGCCCGATCTCCTGCACCCGGAGATCGTGACATCATCAGTGTGCGCATCGCCCCATTAGCGCCCCGGACCCGAAATTTGCTTCCACCCCCTGAAGCATCGCTGGGCGCTAACAGCGACAGCTTCTGGGGGCGCGTCTCAGGCAGCTGGCCGCTATTAATGGCGAGGTACCTTCTTGTTGGTGCTGCAGATGTGGTTTCCCCGCGGGGTCCTGGCAGCGAAGGCCCAGCCCGGCACTGTACTGAAGTGTCGGGCTGCGATTGCGTGGCATCTCCCACCCCCACCCCACCCCCCCCCCCCCCGGGAGTCTGGGTAGGTCTCGTTATCCTCTGCAGCGTCGGCAGTGTGGGCCCTTGCCTTTAAGTGAAGGGCAGGACCCTCCGCAGTGTACAACACTGCACGTCTGACCCTGTTACCGCCCCTGGGAGGGGGGACTGGAGCTCCACTTCCCTCCGCGGGCGCTAACCCCAATTTATCGCGAGGGGTCAGGCTTCGCACCTGGCACTAAGTGTCGCGGCCCCCGCCCCCCCGGAGTGTTACTGCCCCCAAACGGGGCGATAGTAAATTTCTACTTTTACACAAACGGTCACTTGACAGACCCTGGGGATGATTTCTGTGTCTGTGCTGCGATCCCCCACTTCTTGCACCAACACCGCCCCCCCCCCCACAATGTGTGAGCCTATTTTAGGGGCACAAAGCAGGGCTACAAGTAACCCATTACCCTGGGGCTGCTCCCTGTTATCACTTCTGGTCTCCAGTCAGGCGGGGGCTGCCCTGTCACACCTCCAATTGGAATAGTGATGGGTGTGAGGCCGTTGAGCCATATTTCCCCGAGACCGTGGGATCCTTCCACGTCTGGTGGTCGCACATCAGGTGCAGGGTGTAGTCCTTTAAACAGGACACTGAGTTTCACTGAGCTGCCTCACAGTGAGACACGCTTAAAGAGACAGGCCCCAAGTTGGTTTCAAGAGCATGAATCCAATTTTGAACTCCCCTTCCAATATTGCCATGGGGGTCTTTAACCTCCACGAGAGAGAAGACGGGCCGCGGTTTAAAAAATGCGGGGCTTGCAGTACTGTGCATAGAACTGAAGGAGACTTGGGCAGTTCTTGGATCTGACCATGCTCTTCAACACAATGGGGTTCCACGATATTCCCTTATACTGGTGCCATTTGGAAGAGGAGGGCACCTGCCTCTAGTACAGTACTGAGGGAGCGCCATGCTGTCGGAGGGGCAGTACTGAGGAAGTGCCGCGCTGTCAGAGGGGCAGTACGGAGGGAGTGTTGCACTGTAGGAGGGGCAGTACTGAGGGAGCGCCGCATTTTCGGAGGGGCAGCGCTCCAGTACTGCCCCTCCGACAGTGCGGCGCTCCCTCTGTTCTGCACTGGAGTGTCCGCCTAGATATTTGTGCTCAAATCTCTGGACTGGGACACAATCTTCTGACTCAGAAGGTAAGAGTGCTACCAACTGAGCCAAACTGATAGAGCTTGCAGATAAATCTGAAATGACCAATGGCGACAGAAGATGGAAGGACATGTTCCTTCACTGAACCGTCGCATCTCCTGACCAAGCTCCTCGCTCAGCTGCCAACCAGAAACGATGTCCAAACGGGACGTGTGAGACCAGTTGAGACCCCAGTGGGCAACAGTTGCCATTACAGCTCGTGAGTTTTGTTAGTCCACGTATAAAGTTTCCAAAAATGTTGCGGAATGTAGAAACTCCCAATGGCTGACATTTGATCGGAGTTGCTAGGCTGCCAAGGGATATTGAACTTGGCAACACTAACATCAATCAAAACAATATACCCAGAACACCCTGACATACAATTCATATCCACAGGTGGTGATGAAGCTGTGATCCTGAGACAAACTCAGTTTGCAGCAACAAACCCTCTCCAGCCATTGTCTGATGTGGCAATGCAATGGACACACCCTGCTCTGCACAAACAGAGGTGACGCACAGACACATCAGTAACATACATTGCCACGCTACAGCTTGTCTTTAAATAAACACACATTGGGTGCCAGTGCTAATCCTCCCAGAGTTTCTTTAAGTCTCCAAAGAATTAAAGATTAGCCTCCCGCGATACTGCTATTATAGTGTTCCGAACAAAGATCAGGCTGCACACAGGGAGGTTAAAGTAACAGTGACCTCAGTCTTTAATAAGTCATTCCAGAGTGAGGAACAGGCCTTAGGGGCCGGCTTATATACAGTGCTCCCAAGGGATGCTGGGATCCCTTGGGACTTCAGGGGAAGCGCTCCCTGGTGGCGGAACATGGGAGTGCATGCTTTACAGATACACAACATCACTCCCCCCCAAAGTCAAAGTGAAAACTATTTACAAGGTGAGGCGGTCGGGAGCCTTTCTTTCCCTGGTGGATCGCCTCGGTACAAATGTCTGTTCTGGTGTGTTGGCTGTACCCTCGCTGGGCTGGCGTGTTGTTGGCCCTGCAGGGCTGCTGGGTGAGCCTGGCCTTGCTGGGCTGTTGGGCGTGATGGGTTCGATTTCCTGGTCCAGGGTGGTGTCGTTGATCCTTTGGGTGTGTGTTGTGGGCTCTAAAAAGGTGGTGTCTGCTGTGGGTTGTTCAGGGCAGTCTGTGAACCGCAGCCTCGTTTGGTCCAGGTGCTTTCTGCAAATTTGTCCATTGTCTAGTTTGACTACAAATACCTGACTCCCTTCTTTAGCTATCACCGTGCCCGCGATCCACTTGGGACCATGTCCATAGTTTAGCACATGCACAGGGTCATTCAGATCAATTTCCCGTGACACAGTGGCGCGACCATCGTTTACATTTTGTTGCTGCCGCCTGCTCTCTACCTGATCATGCAGCTTTGGGTGAACCAGCGAGAGTCTGGTTTTAAGTGTCCTTTTCATGAGTAGCTCAGCCGGGGTCACCCCTGTGAGCGAGTGGCGTCTCGTGCGGTAGCTGAGCAGTACTTGGGACAGGCGGGTTTGGAGTGAGCCTTCTGTGACTTGTTTAAGGCTCTGTTTGATTGTTTGTACTGCCCGCTCTGCCTGCCCATTGGAGGCTGGTTTAAACGGGGCCAAGGTGACATGTTTGATCCCATTGCGGGTCACGAATTCTTTAAATTCGGCACTGGTGAAACATGGCCCGTTGTCACTGACCAGTATGTCAGGCAGGCCGTGGTTGGCAAACATAGCCCTCAGGCTTTCAATGGTGGCGGTGGCGGTGCTTCCTGACATTATTTCACATTCAATCCATTTTGAAAAAGCATCCACCACCACCAGGAACATTTTACCGAGAAACGGGCCCGCATAGTCGACATGGATCCTCGACCATGGTCTGGAGGGCCAGGACCACAAACTTAGTGGTGGCTCTCTGGGCGCGTTGCTCAACTGAGCACACACGCTGCATTGCCGTACACAGGACTCTAAGTCAACGTTGATACTGGGCCACCACACGTGGGATCTGGCTATCGCTTTCATCATTACTATACCCGGGTATGTGCTGCGGAGATCCGAGATGAATGTCTCCCTGCCCTTTTTTGGTAGCACTACACGGTTACTCCACAACAGGCAGTCTGCCTGAATGGACAGCTCGTCCTTTTGCCACTGGAACGGCTTGATTGGCTCTTGCATTTCAACGGGGATGCTGGCCCAGCTCCCATGCAGTACACAGTTTTTTTACTAGGGACAGCAGAGGATATTGGCTGTTCCAAGTCCTAATCTGGCAGGCTGTGACAGGTGATTTATCATTTTCAAATGCTTCCATGACCATCAACAAGTCTGCGGGCTGCGCCACCATCAACAAGTTTGCAGGCTGCAGCATTTCCACCCCCGTGGTGGGCAATGGTAGCCGACTGAGAGCATCCGCACAGTTCTCGGTGCCTGGCCTGTGGTGGATGGTATAGTTATATGCTGATAGCGCGAGTGCCCACCTTTGTATGCGGGCTGAGGCATTGGTATTTATCCCCTTGTTTTCAGCAAACAGGGATGTGAGGGGCTTGTGATCGGTTTCCAGCTCAAATTTGAGGCCAAACAGGTACTGATGCATTTTCTTTACCCCGAACATACACGCTAATGCCTCTTTCTCAATCATGCTGTAGGCCCTCTCGGCCTTAGACAAGCTCCTGGAAGCATAGGCGACAGGTTGCAACTTCCCCGCAATGTTAGCTTGTTGTAATACACACCCGACTCCATACGATGATGAGTCACATGCTAGCACAAGTCTTTTACATGGGTTATACAATACAAGCAGCTTGTTGGAGCATAAAATGTTTCTGGCTTTCTCAAAAGCAATTACTTGGTTTTTTCCCCATACCCAGTTCTCACCTTTGCGCAATAACACATGTAGGTGCTCTAAAAGGGTGCTTAACCCCGGTAGGAAGTTACCAAATTAGTTGAGGAGTCCTAGGAACGACCACAGTTCCGTGACGTTCTGTGGCCTGGGCGCATTCCTGATAGCCTCTGTCTTGGTGTCTGTGGGCCAAATGCCGTCCGCCACGATCTTTCTCCCCAAAAACTCCACTTCTGTTGCCATGAAGACACATTTCGACCTCTTCAGCCGCAGCCCTACGTGATCCAGTCGCTGGAGGACCTCCTCCAGGTTTTGTAGGTGCTCGACGGTGTCCCAACCCGTGACCAATATGTCGTCCTGAAAGACCACCGACTTGAGTAGGCTCTCCATGTTTCTCTAGAAGATTGCTGCAGCCGACCGAATTCCAAACGGGCATCTGTTGTGGATGAACAGTCCCTTGTGTGTGTTGATGCAGGTGAGGCCCTTCGAAGACTCCTCCAGCTCCTGCGTCATGTAGGCCGAAGTCAGGTTGAGCTTGGTGATCGTCTTGCCTCCTGCCAGCGTTGCAAATAGGTCGTCTGTCTTAGGTAGCGGGTATTGGTCCTTAGCGAGAAACGATTAATAGTTACTTTATAATCGCCGCAAATCCTGACCGTGCCATCACTTTTGAGTACTGGAACAATCGGGCTGGCCCACTCGCTGAATTCCATTGGGGAGATGATGCCCTCGCATTGCAGCCTGTCCAGCTCGATTTCCACTCTCTCCCGCATCATGTGAGGTACCGCTCGCGCCTTGTGGTGAATGGGTCGTGCCTCTGGGACCAAGTGGATTCACACCTTTGCCCCGGAAAAGTTTCCAATGCCTGGCTCAAAAAGGGAAGTAAATTTGTTAAGAACCTCAGTACATGAGGCCTCATCGACATGTGATAGCGCTCGGATGTCATCCCAGTTCCAGCAGATTTTGCCCAGCCAGCTCCTTCCAAGCAGTGTGGGGCCATCGCCCGAGACAATCCAGAGTGGCAGTTCGTGCACCGTGCCCTCGTAGGTGACCTTGACCATGGCGCTGCCCAGGACAATGATAAGCTCTTTGGTGTACATTCTCGGTTTCATGTGGATGGGGCTCGGGGCTGGTCTGAATGCCTTGTTGCACCACAGTCTCTCAAACGTCTTTTTACTCATGATGACAGTGTCCAGTTCCATGGCTACGTTTAGCATTATAGGTGGACATTTCGTCGAAAATGTGTGCACCCCATGTCCTTCAGCATCTGCCTCCTCTCTCTGAAGCTCGAAATTGCTTTGATCCACCATGGACCGATCTTCCTCTGCCACGTGGTGGTTAGCAGATTTTGCAGAGCTTGCAGCTTGTTTGCAAGATCGTTGGAGGTGCTCCATTGTTCCACAGCTCTTGCAAACATACCCTTTGAAGCAGCATGAATAGGCTGAATGGAAGCCTCCACAACACCAACAAGGTGTGAATTGCCTTGCATTCATCCTTTGTTGCGGACGCTGAGTCATCTGGGTCACCTGAGGCCTGCTGGCAGTTGCAGACGCGTGGATTCTGCCCTGTACATTTCTGCTCACAGTTCGAGTTAATTTATGGACATTGGTAGCACTTGTGTGCTGAGAGATTTGTTTGGTGTTATCACTGGTGGACATTAACGCCTGTGCTATTGCAATGGCCTTACTGAGGGTCGGTGTCTCTACAGTCAAAAGTTTTCATAGGATGGTCTCGTGGCCAATGCCCAGTACAAAAAAGTCTCTGGGCATTTGCTCCAGGTAGCCATCAAACTCACATTGTCCTGCAAGTCGCTTTAGCTCGGCGACGTAGCTCACCACTTCCTGACCTTCAGATCGCTGGCACATGTAGAACCGATACCTCACCATCAGCACGCTCTCCCTCGGGTTAAGATGCTCCCGACCCAGTGTACACAGCTCCTCATACGACTTATCTGTGGGTTTCACCGGAGCCAGAAGATTCTTCATGAGACTGTAGGTCGGTGCCCCGCAGACCGTGAGGAGGACCGCTCTCCTTTTTGCAGCGCTTCCTTCTCCGTCCAGCTCGTTGGCTACAAAGTACTGGTCTAGCCGTTCGACATAAGCTTCCCAGTCCTCACCCTCCGAGAAATTCTGCAGGATGCCCACAGTTTGCTGCATCTTTGCGTTGGAGTCGTATTCTCGTCGCCAGTTATTGTGTTCCTAACCCAGATGAGGCTGCACACAGGGAGGTTAAAGTAACAGTGACCTCAGTCTTTAAAAGACACTCCAGAGTGAGGAACAGGCCTTAGGGGCCGGCTTATATACAGTGCTCCCAGGGGATGCTGGGATCCCTTGGGACTTCAGGGGATGAGCTCCCTGGTGGCGGAACATGGGTGTGCATGCTTTACAGATACACAACAGCTATGCTAATTACAATGGCGTTGCAACAATGTTGGAGACGGTGGAAAGAAAGGATGTTTGACTGACAATCTTTATAGGAAGGAACATAGGAACAGGCCCCTTGAGCCTGCTCCGCCATTCAATGAGATCATGGCTGATCTGCAACCTAACTCCATAGACCCGCCTTTAGCCCATATCCTTGAATACTGTTGGTTAAGCTATCAATCTCAGATTTATAATGAATAATTGATCGAGCATCAATTGCCGTTTGCGGAAGAGAGTTCCAAACCTCTATCACCCTTTGTGTGTAGAAGTGTTTCCTAATTTCATTCCTGGAAGGTCTGGTTCTAATTTTTAGACTCTGGCCCCGAGTCCAAGACTCCCCAACCAGCGGGAATAGTTTCTCTCTATCTACCCCATCAATTCCCCTTAATATCCTGAAAACGTTGATCAAAAACTTAACCTCCTAAATTCCAGGGAATGTAACCCTAATTTGTGTGATTCCTCCTCATAATTTAACCCCTGGAGTCCAGGTATCATTCTGGTAAACCCACGCTGCACTCCCCTCCAAGGCCAATGTATCCTCCCTAAGGTGTGGTGCCCAGAACTGCTCACAGTGCTCCAGGTGTGGGCTTTGTACAGCTGCAGCATTACTTCTACGCCCTTGTATACTTGCTTTGGAGGCAGTTCAGAGAAGGTTCACTCGATTGATTCCCTTGATGAGGGCGTTGACTTATGAGAAAAGGTTGAGTAGGTTGGGCCTCTACTCATTGGAATTCAGAAAGAATGAGAGGTGATCTTATCGAAACGTATAAGATTATGAGGGAGGGGGCTTGACAAGGTGGATGCAGAGAGGATGTTCCCACTGATGGGGGAGACTAGAACTCGAGGGCACGATCTTAGAATAAGGGACCAACCATTTAAAACAGGGATGAGGAGAAATTTCTTCTCTCAGAGGGTTGTACATCTGTGGAATTCGCTGCCTCAGAGAGCTGTGGAAGCTGGGACATTGAATAAATTTAAGTCAGAAATAGACAGTTTTTTTTAAATGATAAGGGGATAAGGGGTTATGGGGAGTGGGCGGGGAAGTGGAGCTGAGTCCATGATCAGATCAGCCATGATCTTATTGAATAGCGGAGCAGGTTCGATGGGCCGTATGGCCTACTCTTGTTCTTATTTCTTATGTTCTTATGTATTCCAGTGCTCTGGATATAAAGGCAAGTATTCCATTAGCCTTTGTGATTATTTTCTGTACCTGTCCAGGACAGTCAAGAACCATCCAATTGGATAATAGAAGAGTCCCTTCATTTTCCAATGGGATTGGGAAGGTGGGTCGCCGCGAGGATCGATGAGTTGGACGACCAATGACGGGAGCCTGTGGGCATGGCCAGTTGGAAGCGGGAGGTCATGTGATGAACCCTCCTGGAACACGTCCAATCACTGTGGGCGGCCAGGGCAGGGCTCGCTCATTAATAGAGAAACCGGCTACACTCCCTGTACCTGGGCACCTTTACATTGTGCAAAGGGGTCCTGCAAAACATAGAAACATAGAAAATAGGTGCAGGAGTAAGTAGGCCATTTGGCCCTTCGAGCCTGCACCGCCATTCAATGAGTTCATGGCTGAACATGCAACCTCAGTACCCCATTCCTGCTTTCCCGCCATACCCTTGATCCCCCTAGTAGTAAGGACTTCATCTAATTCCTTTTTGAATATATTTAGTGAATTGGCCTCAACAACTCTCTGTGGTAGAGAATTCCACAGGTTCACCACTCTCTGGGTGAAGAAGTTTCTCCTCATCTCAGTCCTAAATGGCTTACCCCTTATCCTTAGACTATGACCCCTGGTTCTGGACTTACCCAAAATTGGGAACATTCTTCCTGCATCTCACCTGTCTAAACCCGTCAGAATTTTAAACGTTTCTATGAGATCCCCTCTCATTCTTCTGAACTCCAGTGAATACAAGCCCAGTTGATCCAGTCTTTCTTGGCAGTGTTCAGCCAACAACAACAACATACATTTATATAGCGCCTTTAACCACACTAAACCGTCCCAAGGCGTTTCACAGGAGCGTCATCAAGCAAACGCTGACACCGAGCCACAGAAGGAGATATTAGGACAGGTGACTGAAAGCTTAGTCAAAGAGGAAGGTTTTAAGGAGCATCTTAAAGGAGGCGAGAGAGGTGGAGAGGTTTAGGGAGAGAATTCCAGAGCTTAGGCCACCAATGGTGGGGTGAAGGGTGTCAGGAAGGCATGTTAGCCTGAGTCGGAGGAAGGCTGAGTTTTTGCGAGGGTTGTAGGGCTGGAGGAGGTTACAGAGATGGGTGGGGGCCTTCCTTCAGCTGCCTAAGCTCTTGAATCCTCTCCCTAAGCCTCTCTGCTTTTCCTCTTCTCCTCCTTTAAGACCCTACTTAAAACCTGCCGTGTCACCTGTCCTAATATCTCCTTATGTGATGATGCTCCTGTGAAGTGCTTTGGGATGTTTTACTACATTAAACGCGCTCTATAAATTCAAGTTGTTGTTGTTCATTGACTGTACCCTAATGAGCACTAAACATTTGCAAACAGCTTTAGGAAGTTAAGAACATAAGAAATAGGAGCAGGAGTCAGCCATACATCCCTTCGAGCCTGCTCCGCCATTTGATAAGATCATGACTGATCTGATCATGGACTCGGCTCCACTTCCCTGCCCGGTCCCCATAACCCTTGACTTATCGCTCCAAAAATCTGTCTATCTCCATCTTAAATATATTCAGTGAACCCAAATACTCACCAACCCACATAGAATCTGTCAATTGGAGGCAGCTCAGAAAAGGTTCACTAGGTTGATTCCTGAGATGAGGGGTTGACTTATGAAAATAGTTTAAGTAGGTTGGACCTGTACTCATTGGAGTTTAGCTGATCTTATTGAAACATATAAGATACTGAGGGGACTCAACAAGGCAGAGAGGATACAGCTCTCCGGGGCAGAGAATTCCACACGATCCTCTGAGAGAAGAAATTCCTCCTCATCTTAGTTTTAAATGGGCGGCTCCTTATTCTGAGACTATGCCCCCTAGTTCGAGATTCCACCATGAGTGGAAATATCCTCTCTGCATCCCCTTAGTATCTTATATGTTTCGATAAGATCAGCTAAACTCCAATGAGTACAGGCCCAACCTACTCAAACTATCTTCATAAGTCAACCCCTCATCTCAGGAATCAATCTAGTGAACCTTCTCTGAACTGCCTCCAACTGAGAGATTCTATGTGAGTTGGTGAGTATTTGGGTTCCCAGTCTGGGCCCTGGTACAGCACAGAGATTCCTGTGGACAGGGCCTGATAGGTTGCATCCCAGAGTACTTAAGGAAGTGGCCCTTGAAATAGTGGATGCATTGGTGATCATTTTCCAATATTCTATTGACTCTGGATCAGTTTCTATGGATTGGAGGGCAGCTAATGTAACACCACTTTTAAAAAAAGGAGGGAGAGAGAAAACGGGGAATTATCGCCTGACATCAGTATTGGGGAAAATGTTGGAATCAATTATTAAAGATGAAATTGCAGCGCATTTGGAAAGCGGTGACAGGATGGATTCATGAAAGGGAAATCATGCTTGACAAATCTTCTAGATTTTTTGAGGCTGTAACTAGTAGTGTGGACAAGAGAGAACCAGTGGATGTGGTGTATTTGGACTTTTAAAGGCTTTTAACAAGGTCCCACACAAGAGATTGGTGTGCAAAATTAAAGCACATGGTATTGAGGGTAATGTATTGACGTGGATAGAGAACTGGTTGGCAGACAGGAAGCAGAGAGTTGGAATAAATGGATCCTTTTCAGAATGGCAAACAGTGACCAGTGGGGTGCTGCAGGTTTCAGTGCTGGGACCCCAGCTTTTTACAATATACATCAATGATTTAGATGAAGGAATTGAATGTAATATCTCCAAGTTTGCAGATGACACTAAGCTGGGTGGCGGTGTGAGCTGTGAGGAGGGTGCTAAGAGACTGCAGGGTGACTTGGACAGATTAGGTGAGTGGGCAAATGCATGGCAGATGCAGTATAATGTGGATAAATGTGAGCAAAAACAGGAAGACAGAATATTATCTGAATGTGACAGATTAGGAAAAGGGGAGGTGCAACGAGACCTGGGTGTCATGGTACATCAGTCATTGAAGGTTGGCATGCAGGTAGAGCAGGCTGTGAGGAAGGCAAATTGTATGTTGGCCTTCATAGCGAGAGGATTTGAGTATAGGAGCAGGGAGGTCTTACTGCAGTTGTACAGGGCCTTGCTGAGGCCACACCTGGAATATAGTGTTCCGTTTTGGTCCCCTAATCTGAGGAAGGACATTCTTGCTATTGAGGGAGTGCAGCAAAGGTTCACCAGATTGATTCCTGGGATGGCAGGACTGACATATGAGGAGAGACGGGATCAACTGGGCTTGTATCCACTGGAGTTTAGAAGAATGAGAGGGGATCTCATAGAAACATATAAAATTCTGACGGGACTGGACAGGTTAGATGCAGGAAGAATGTTCCCAATGTTGGGGAAGTCCAGAACCAGGGGACACAGTCTAAGGATAAGGGGTAAGCCATTTAGGACTGAGATGAGGAGAAACTTCTTCAGAGAGTGGTTAACCTGTGGAATTCTCTACCACAGAAAGTTGTTGAGGCCAGTTCGTTAGATATATTCAAAAGGGAGTTAGATATGGCCCTTATGGCCAAAAGGATCAAGGAGTATGGAGAGAAAGCAAGAAAGGGGTACTGAGGTTGAATGATCAGCCATGATCTTATTGAATGGCGGTGCAGGCTCGAATGGCCGAATGGCCTGCTCCTGCACCTAATTTCTATGGGCCCAAGTTTCCACATGATTTGCGCCTGATTTTTAGGAGCAACTGGTGGAGAACGGACTATCTTAGAAATCGCAATTCTCCACATTTTGTTTTCTGCAGTTCTAGTCAGTTAGAACAGTTCTACTTTGGAACAGAATTTTTGCTTCAAAAGGGGGCGTGTCCGGCCTGATTTGAAAGTTTCCACAGTGAAAACGTACTCCAAACTAACTTAGAATGGAGCAAGTGAAGATTTTTGTAGAACTGAAAAAACCTGTTCTACACATTAAAAAATCAGGCACAGGTTACAAATTAGGTGTCCAGAACGAGGTGGGGGGGGGGGGGGGGGGGGGAGAAGGGAAGTCATTAAATTCTAAAATAAATCCTTATTTATACTTATACAAATATTATACAAATAAATCCAACCTGAATAAAAATTTATAAGCAAAGAAAAGATTAAATAAACCATCTTCCTATCTGTGTGAAAGTGCTTTAGCCAGGAAGAATGCTGCAGCAAGCCTCACAAAACGAGGCAGCCGTTCCCGAACGCGGGAGGGAGGGAGGGAGGGAACTGACCGCCGACAGAACGCGGGGGGGGGAGGGGGGGGGCGGAGGAAGTCGTTTCACACGGCCGGCGGGCGGGAGGGAGGGAGGGAAGGAGACAGAAGGCTGCAGGAAGCCTCAGAAACGGGGGAGGTCGTCGGGAAACGGCTGCCTCAACTTTCTGAGGCTTCCTGCAGCCTTCTCAGTGCTGATGTGCTGATGTGCTGATGGCAATGTGCTTTTATTAAAAAATGTTCAAAAACTAAACAGCTACAAAGAACTACAAAAATGGCCGAGTGCCAATGTTTCCTTCACACTGCGCGTGCGCGAACGCTCCAACGCGCACGCGCAGCGTTGCCGGCAGGAAAAAAACTAATTTAAATAGTACCCGCCCCCTCCCACTTACAAAATCGGCGCGAGTGTCGGCTCCGCCCCCCTGGGCACCGCGCCAAACAGACAAGGAGCTGCAGGGCGCTCCAGAATCGCGAGTTTTTTTTTCAGGCGCCGTTTTAGGCGTGAAAAACGGGCGCCCAGCTCGGAGGGGCGCCCGGTTTTTATCGTGTGGAAACTTGGGCCCTATGTTCCCACAGGAACATTATCTCCGCCAATGGTTAATTTCAACCGGCCAGAAAACAGGGACTGATGGCTATGTGGCTGGGAAGGGGCTGTGTTTTGCACAGTATTATGTATTATTCACAGCACAGAAACACACCAATTAAATAATGGGCAAACATTCAAGTGCAGAGAGCAACCAGAAAACCAGGAGCCACAGAATAATGTCAGGTTATTACCCCTCCGACACATTACTCATTTAGATCGGCACATCCATGGGCTAATGCCCCAGTGTGATCCCACCTGACGTCACCACCTGCTCATTTACCACAGACGCACACATAAGAACATAAGAAATAGGAGCAGGAGTCGGCCATTCGGCCCCTCGAGCCTGCTCCGCCATTCAATAAGATCATGGCTGATCTTCGACCTCAACTCCACTTTCCCACCCGATCCCAATATCCCTCGATTCCCTGAGACTCCAAAACATCTATCGATCTCAACCCTGAATATACTTAACGCACAGCTCTTGGAGCCACACTCACCGATGCACACACTTGGCCTAACCCCTGGGCCCGAGAGATCAGGAGACGGCCTGTACCCTGACCTTGATTATAACCGCACACGGCCTCTACCAACTGCCCCCACCGCTCCTCCCGCCACCCCAACCTGGCGGAAACCGAGCAAATAGCGTACGTAACACGAGAAAGTCCAAGAGACAATGGAACAAAGCTCAGGATGTTGGCCTTGTCATGTATTCAACCAGCATTGTAATCCATGTATAAACTGACCTAAGTTGTACACCGTGAGAACACTGACCACTAGCTGGGAGACACTCCTAACCTAGACCTTCAGGTATAAAAGGGGAAGCTCCACCCACCTTCATCGCTTGAGTGCTAAGGAATAAAGGACAGGTCACAGACTGACCTTCTCTCAAGCATGGGCCTCGTGTGCATTTATACTGTGTAGTAAGGATGTATCAATGGCGACAAGAAACTGGGATTTAAACCACGCGAGCATGGCCACTAGCAGAACAGACGAGAGGTACTGTGTTAAGGAATGGTTGGGACAGAGATTCAACATTGTTAAAGCAGCACACAGTTCTCCAGGCAGACAAGGGCAGTCAGGCATGCCCCAACATGTAGTCGAACCCAGAGGGGGAGTTCGACAGAGACAATGGCAAGCTGAACAGCGATTCACGCCATTGCAAGGGACAATGCGGCCAGTAATGGGGCCATCAACACTTGTTAATGGTGCACTCAAGGACAATAACAGGGGCAGTCAGGGACGATCGACTGGCAAGGGACCTTTTGTTTCAAACCGCAACTCATGCTGGAGGCGTGGAGGCACACATTCAGCCGGAGTTTGCAGAGATGAGCAAAATACCTACAGAAATTGCAGAAATGGACACTGGGGGAAATCGCTGGAAGCTTAAGTTCAGCGAGTTCATGTGGAGCACGTATACAGTTCATACACCAGGACGCCACCAATAATGATGAAAGTGCTCCTCAATGGCATCCCAGTATCAATGGAGTTAGACACGGGGGCCAGCCAGTCCCTGATGGGTATCAAACAGTTCGAAAAGTTGTGGGCATCCAAGGCCAGGAGGCCAAAATTATCAGCGATTGATGCACAGCTACTGACTTACACAAAGCAGATCATTCCAGTGCTAGGCAGCGCCACGGTAGTCGTGACCCACAAAGATTCGGAGAACAGGTTGCCACTCTGGATTGTCCCAGGGGACGGTCCCGCACTACTGGGGAGGAGTTGGCTTGCTGTCATGAACTGGAAATAGGGCGATGTCAATGCAATTTCCTCTGTGGAGCGAGTATCATGCTCACAGGTCCATACGTGATGCGGGAAAAGATAGAAGGCGAATTGGACCGCCTGCTGAGGGAAGGCATCATCTCGCCAGTCGAATTCAGTGACTGGGCGAGCCCGATTGTGCCGGTGCTCAAGGCGGATGGGTCGGTCAGGATATGTGGCGATTACAAGGCCACCATCAATCGGGTGTCACTCCAAGACCAGTACCCGCTACCGAGAGCGGAGGACCTCTTTGCGACGCTATCCGGTGGCAAACTTTTTTCAAAATTGGACCTGACCTCAGCTTACATGACCCAAGAGCTGGCGAGTGAGTCGAAGAAGCTGACCACCATCGCGACACACAAGGGGTTGTTTGAGTACAACAGAGGTCCGTTCGGGATTCGCTCGGCCGCCGCGATCTTCCAACGAAATATGGAAAGCCTCCTCAAGTCGATTCCAGGGATGGTGGTTTTTCAGGACGGCATCCTCATTACGGGTTACGATACTGAAGAACACCTCCACAACCTGGAGGAGGTGCTACGCAGACTGGACTGGGTAGGTCTGCGACTGAAAAAGGCGAAGTGCGTCTTCCTAGCTCCAGAGGTAGAATTCCTGGGGATGAGGGTAGCAGCAGACGGAATCAGCCCTACTGCGTCCAAGACGGAAGCGATCCAGAGAGCACCCAGACCCCGTAACACGACGGAGCTGCGTTCGTTCCTGGGGCTCCTGAACTATTTTGGTAACTTTCTTCCCAAATTGAGCACGCTGCTAGAGCCGCTACACGTGCTCCTACGCAAAGGTCACGAATGGGTCTGGGGGGACAGCTAGGAAAGGGCTTTTAATAGAGCACGCAATTTGTTATGTTCCAACAATCTGTTAACGCTATATGACCCATGTAAGAAACTTGTGTTAACGTGCGATACGTCGTCCTATGGTGTCGGGTGTGTGTTGCAGCATGTCAATGCCAAGGGTCAGTTACAGCCGGTAGCTTATGCCTCCAGGATTCTGTCCCAGGCAGAAAGGGGCTACGGGATGGTAGAAAAGGAGGCGCTCGCATGTGTATATGCGGTAAAGAAAATGCACCAGTACCTGTTTGGCAGGAAATTTGAGCTGGAGACAGATCACAAACCCCTAACGTCCCTTTTGGCCGACAACAAGGCCATAAATGCAAACGCATTGGCCCGCATACAGAGGTGGGCACTCACGTTAGCTGCCTATGACTACACAATTCGGCACAGACCAGGCACCAAAAACTGCGCCGATGCACTCAGCAGGTTTCCACTAGCCACCACTGAGGGGGCTACCGAGCATGGTGCTGAGATGGTCATGGCTGTTGAAGCTTTCGGAAGCGAAGGCTCACCCGTGACAGCCCGTCAGATCAAAGTCTGGACAAATAGAGACCCGCTATTGTCTCTAGTCAAGAAATGTGTCCTGAATGGGGACTGGGCAGCCACGTACAGGGCATGCCCTGAGAAATTTAAACCATTTCACAGGCGCAAGGATGAACTCTCGATTCAGGCCGATTGCCTACTGTGGGGAAACCGCGTAGTCATGCCCCAGATGGGCAGAGAGGTGTTCATCAGAGAACTCCACAATGGGCACCCGGGCATTGTCACGATGAAGGCAATTGCCAGGTCACACGTTTGGTGACCAGGGATAGACGCAGATCTGGAACTTTGTGTTCGCAGGTGCAACACGTGCGCCCAGGGAAGCCCCCCTTAGCCCCTGGCCATGGCCCGCCAAACCTTGGTCACGCATCCATGTGGACTACGCAGGTCCTTTCATGGGGAAAATGTTTTTGGTTGTAGCAGTCGCCTACTCCAAATGGATCGAGTGTGACATTTTAAATTCAAGCACATCCTCTGCCACGGTAGAAAGTCTACGGGCAATGTTCGCCGCCCACGGTCTACCGGACATCTTGGTCAGCGACAATGGCCCGTGCTTCACAAGCACTGAATTCCAGGACTTCATGGCAGGCAATGGAATTAACCATGTTAGAACGGCACCGTTCAAGCCGGCCTCAAACGGCCAGGCAGAAAGAGCAGTGCAGATAATCAAACAGGGGATGCTCAGATTCCAAGGGGGCTCCCTACAAACCCGCTTATCATGCCTCCTGTTGGCCTATAGATCCCGACCACACTCGCTCACAGGGGTTCCACCCGCAGAGCTACTAATGAAAAGGACGCTCAAAACCCGATTATCCCTTATACACCCCACCATGAAATAAATTGTCGAGAGCAGGCGCCAGTCACAATATGACTACCATGACAGGAATGCGAGGGCGCGATGTATTGATGTAAATGATCCTGCTTTTGTCCTCAACTACGCTGCAGGGCCCAAATGGCTCGCAGGCACTGTGGTTGCCAAAGAGGGAAATAGGATTCTGGTAGTTAAACTTACCTTTGGACAAATCTGCCGCAAACATGTGGATCAAACAAAAAGGAGGTTCAGCAACCCCATAGAAGAAGCAGAGGAAGAACACGATATAGAGTTCACTCCACCACAGGTGACCGAACACTGGAACCAAAGGGAGGAGAGCCCAGTCACTGTGGGCAGTCCGGACAGGCCTGAGGCACCGCAAACAGCAGACACTCAGGCCAGCGCCCAACAACCGGAGCCCCAACTCAGGCGCTCTACAAGGGAGCGTAAACCACCAGAGAGACTTAACTTATGATCCCAATAAGACTTTGGGGGGGGAGGTGATGTCATGTATTCAACCAGCATTGTAATCCATGTATAAATTGACCTACGTGGTACACCGTGAGAACACTGACCACTAGGTGGGAGACACTCCTAACCTGGACCTTCAGGTATAAAAGGGGAAGTTCTACCCACCTTCATCACTTGAGTGCTAAGGAATAAAGGACAGGCCACAGACTGACCTTCTCTCAAGCATGGGCCTCGTGCGCATTTATACTGTGTAGTAAGGACGTAAGAGGCCTAACCCTCACAAGACTTGCAATTCTATAGCACCCTGCACTTTTTCAAGCATAGTCACTATTGTAATATCAGAAACATGGCAGCTAATTTGCGCACAGCAAGCTCCCACAAACAGATCATCTGTTTTTTATTAATGCTATTTGAGGCATAAATATTGGCCAGGACACTGGGGATAACTCCCCTGCTCTTCTTCAAAATAATGCCGTAGGATCTTTTACATTCACCTGAGGGCAGATAGGCCTCGGTTTAATGTCTCATCTGAAAGATCGCACCTCCGACAATGCGCATTCCCTCAGTACTGCCCCTCTGACAGTGCGGCGC
This sequence comes from Pristiophorus japonicus, assembly GCF_044704955.1. Taxonomy (NCBI): domain Eukaryota; kingdom Metazoa; phylum Chordata; class Chondrichthyes; family Pristiophoridae; genus Pristiophorus; species Pristiophorus japonicus. The sequence continues at coordinate 213,482,399 of NC_091987.1, read as the reverse complement.
TCCCTCAGTACTGCCGCTCCGACAGTGCGGCACTCCCTCAGTACTGACCCTCCGACAGTGCAGCACTCCCTCAGTACTGACCCTCCGACAGTGCAGCACTCCCTCAGTACTGACCCTCCGACAGTGCGGCGCTGCCTCAGTGCTGCCCCTCCGACAGGGCAGCGCTCCCTCAGTATTGTCCCTCCGACAACGCTCCCTCAGTACTGCCCCTCTGACAGTGCGGCATTTCCTCAGTACTGCTCCTCCGACAGTGCAGCACTCCCTCAGTACTGCCCCTCTGACAGTGCGGCACTTCCTCAGTACTGCTCCTCCGACAGTGCGGCACTCCCTCAGTACTGCCCCTCCGACAGTGCAGCACTCCCTCAGTACTGCCCCTCCGACAGTGCAGCACTCACTCAGTACTGCCCCTCCGACAGTGCAGCACTCCCTCAGCACCAGCCCTCCGACATTGCGGAGCTCCCTCAGTACTGCCCCTCCGACAGTGCAGCACTCACTCAGTACTGCCCCTCCGACAGTGCAGCACTCCCTCAGCACCGGCCCTCCGACAGTGCGGCGCTCCCTCAGTATGGCCCCTTCGACAGTGCGACGCTCCCTCAGTACTACCCCTTCGACAGTGCGGCACTCCCTCAGTACTGCTCCTCCGACAGTGCGGCACTCCCTCAGTACTGCCCCTTCGACAGTGCGGCGCTCCCTCAGTACTGCCCCTCCGACAGTGCGGCACTCCCTCAGTACTACACTGGGAGTGTCAGCCTAGATTATGTGCTCAACTCTCTGCCGTGGGGATCAAACCCACAACGTTCTGACCCTGTGGTGTGAGAGTGCTACCCACTGAGCCAGAGCTGAACGTTTGGTAAGTATGGATAGGTACAAACGGCTTTGAATTGATATATATATTCGTGACAGTGGAAAAAAAAATAAGGGTTACTGTTGGAAATGACAGCACACCAATCAAATAATGGGCAAACATTCAGCTGCTGAGAGCGACCATCATCATCATAGAAATGAGGATGACTTGCTTCCACGTCAAAAAGGGATGAGTTCCTTTGTGTTTCAATGAAGGATTTAATATTCCAGATCCCGAACTACATGTTGAAGGGTGGGAGATGCCTGTACGTGGATTTTTTTAACGTGGGGTGGCCGTTGCACACCAGAGCAAGGTCTTGGTCCAGTGGCAAGGGTTAACCAGGACGACTGGAGACCAGCTCTGCTGCACAGACCTAGTGCGCGCACACATATCGCAGTGTGGGCTGGGCCCGTGCTGCTCCTGGGCCCTCGTCTCTTCTGGGCCCCAGATTCACGCCTCTCCTGGGCCCCGGTCACTTCCCTCTACGGACCCTTGCCGCTCCTGCGTCCCTCCTGCTGTGCCTGCCCGCACTGCAATCAGCGACCTGGCTTCGCAGCCGTCGCCCTCCTGCAGCAACACGCGCTGCTCCCTGCAGTGTCCCCGGCCTGCTGATGGTGACCAGAACAACCAGAAACCACAGAATAACTTCAGATTATTACCCCTCCGACACATTACTCATGCAGATCGACACGTCCACGGGCTAATGCCCCAGTGTGATTCCATCTGACACCACCACCTGCTCATTTACCACAGACTCACATAAGAACATAAGAAATAGGAGCAGGAGTCGGCCATTCGGCCCCTCAAGCCTGCCCCGCCATTCAATAAGATCATGGCTGATCCTCGACCTCAACTCCACCTTCTGGCCCAATCCCTATATCCCTCGATTCCCCGAGACTCCAAATATCTGTCGATCTCAACCTTGAATATACTCAACGCACAGCCCTTTGAACCACACTCACCGATGCACACACTTGACCCAACCCCTGGGGCTGAGAGATCAGGGCCTGTACCCTAGCCCTGATTTTAACCACACACCCCCTACCCCCACCCCTCCCGCCACCCCAACCTAGTAGGAACCAACTGGGGGGAGGGGGCATCAAACGGAGTGGGGGGGACTTAATGGACTTCATCTGACCTACTCCAATTGTAATTTTCAGGCAGCAAGGAAACACAGCCCAAGCAATGGGGTCCTCTTTAAATATGATGTCATGGCAACTGATCTGCTATTGTAACTGAGCAGGGAGCAGTGACGTACAGACTCTGTCACGTACACTGACCCTACCCCGCGTACAGAAGGTACCCCGCGTACAGACCCTATCCCGCATACAGACCCTATCCCGCCTACAGACCCTACCCCGCGTACAGACACTATCCCGCGTACAGACCCTATCCCGCGTACAGACCCTATCCCGCGTACAGACCCTATCCCGCGTACAGACACTATCCCGCGTACAGACACTATCCCGCGTACAGACACTATCCCGCGTACAGGAGCCAAATCCACTGCAGCAAACACTAAATTTGGAAAGTGCAGTTGCTGTTTTATTGAGCAATGGCAGATTGGCAGTTTCTGGCTGTAAGTAGCAAATGAACTCCCATTTTCAGAAACTGCACATTTCAAAGCCCCGCTGAATTTTGGAGTAAAATGCATCACCTCATTTTTTGTTCAAACAGAAACTTTTACAATCCCGAGCTGTGAGTGGATTAAACAGCACCTACTGGGTATGAAGTCATTCCTGGTCCGGAGGTTTCGCTGGTTTTGAAACGCGAGAGTACAGTTTCAGAGGAAGTCCCGACTCCTGGAATATCTCACTTAACTTCCAACGTTTTACACGAAACTCAGGAATGGCAAAGACTTGTTCGGTATTGGTAGCTCTGCCCACAGACTGTGTGAGGAATACAGACTGGTGTCCTGGCTTTCAGCTGAATAAAAGTTGGCAAACTAGTTTGACGTGACAAGCTTGCTTTTGTATGATGCACAACCTGCCACACCTATTAGAGATACACCTGTGATTAGCTGAGCCAAGAAGGAAGTAGTTAACCTGCAGGTTGCATATTTAACTGATGCCTGAAGTGACAACAACAATAACTGCATTTATATAGCACCTTGCACAACCTCAGGACGTCCCAAACCGCTTTACAGCCAATGAAGTACTGCCACTGCTGTAATGTGGGAAACGTAGCAGCCAATTTGTGCACAGCAAGCTCCCACACACAGCAATGTGATAACGACCAGATAATCTGTTTTTATTATGTTGATTGAGGGATGAATATTGGCCCAGGACACCGGGGAGAACTCCCATGCTCCTCTTTGAAATAGTGCCATGGGATCTTTTACGTCCACCTGAGAGGGCAGACGGGGCCTCGGTTTAACGTTTCATCCAAAAGACGGTACCTCCGACAGTGCGGCGCTCCCTCAGTGTTGCCCCCTTAACAGTGCAGCACCCCCTCAGTACTGCCCCTCAGACAGTGTGGCACTCCCTCAGTATTGCCGCTCCGACAGTGCAGCACTCCCTCAGCACTGGCCCTCCGACAGTGCGGCGCTCCCTCAGTACTGCCCCTCCAACAGTACAGCACTCCCACAGTATTGCCCCCTCAACAGTGCGGCGCTCCCTCAGTATTGCCCCCTCGACAGTGCGGCACTCCCTCAGTACTGCCAATCCGACAGTGCAGCACTCCCTCAGCACTGGCCCTCCGACAGTATGGTGCTCCCTCAGTACCGTCTCTCTGACAGTGCAGCACTCCTTCAGCCTTGGCCTTTCGACAGTACGGTGCTCCCTTAGTACCGTCTCTCTGACAGTGCAGCACTCCCTCAGCACTGCACTGGAGCATCAGCCTAGATTTATGTGCTCAAGTCTCCGACATGGGACTTGAACCCACAACCTTTTGACTCAGAGGCGAGTGTGCTACCCACTGAGCCACAGCTGACACTAAAGGAAGAGAGAGAGGTAGAGAGGTGGAGAGGTTTAGGGAGGGAATTTCAGAGCTTAGGGTCTAGGCAGCTGGAGGCATGGCCGCCAATAGTGAGGTTAGGAAATTGTGGATGCACAAGAGGCCAGAATTGGAGGAACACAGAATTCTAGAGGGTTTTGGGGCTGGAGGAGGTTACAGAGATAGGGAGGGATGAGGCCACGGAGAGATTTGAACACGAGGATGAGAATTTTAAATTCGAGGTGTTGCCGGACTGGGAGTCAATGTTGGTCAGTGATCACGGAGGTGATGGGTCAATCGGTCTCGCTGTGAGTTTGGGCATGGGCATCAGAGTTTTGGATGAGCTGAAGTTTATGGAGAGCGGCAGTTAAGAGGTTGGCAAGGAGAGCATTGGAATAGTTGAGTCTGGAGGTAACGAAAGCCTGGATGAGGGTTTCAGCAGCAAATGGGCTGTGACAATGGGTGGGGGCAGACAACATTGCGGAGGTTGATGTAGCTGGTCTTGGTGATGGAGAGAATATCGGTCGGAATCGCAACTGAGGATTAGTTGGGACCTTGAGGTTGTGAACAGTCAAAATGCCTTTTAAAATAAAAATCAACTTTGACAGAATCCTTTGGGAAAGGAGCTGCAATTATATAGCGCTGTCACAACCTCAGTATGTCCCAAAGTGCTTTGTAGCCAATTAATTACTTTTGGAGTGTAGTCACTGTTGTAATGTGGGAAAGGCGAAAGCCAATGTGTACACAACAAGCTCCCAGCCCATCCATCTGTGGAAGGGGGAGGGGCAGGGTATGGGGGGAGGGGGTTAAATTACTCCCATAGAGTACACAGCGCAGACACATAGAAACATAGAAAATAGGTGCAGGATTAGGCCATTCGGCCCTTCGAGCCTGCACCACCATTCAATAAGATCATGGCTGATCATTCCCTCAGTACCCCTTTCCTGTTTTCTCTCCATACCCCCTGATCACTTTAGCCATAAGGGCCATCTCTAACTCCCTTTTGAATATATCTAACAAACTGGCCTCAACAACTTTCTGTGGTAGAGAATTCCACAGGTTCACCACTCTCTGAATGAAGAAGTTTCTCCTCATCTCGGTCCTAAATGGCTTACCCCATATCCTTAGACTGTGACCCCTGGTTCTGGACTTCCCCAGTATCGGGAACAGTCTTCCTGCCTCTAACCTGTCCAATCCCATCAGAATTTTATATGTTTCTATGAGATCCCCTCTCATTCTTCTAAACTCCAGTAAATACAGGCCCAGTCGATCCAGTCTCTCCTCAAATGTCAGTCCTGCCATCTCGGGAATCAGTCTGGTGAACCTTCGCTGCACTCCCTCAATAGCAAGAACGTCCTTCCTCACAGGCCATCCAGACCAACAGGTTCGTGCCGGTGTTTATGCTCCACATCAGCCCCCTCCCACCCCTCTTCATCTCATCCCATCACCATATCCTTCTATTCCTTTCTCCCTCATGTGTTTATCCAGCTTCCCGTTAAATGCATCATTACTATTCACCTCAATCATTCCCTGTGGCAGCGAGTTCCACATTCTCACCGCTCTCCGGGTAAAGATGTTTCTCCTGAATTCCCCATTGGATTTATTAGCGACTATCTTGTATTTATGGCCCCGAGTTCTGGTCCCTCCCGCAAGCGGAAACATCATGGGCTGGGTTTCCGGCTCCTCTGCGCTCCGTTTTTTTTGCCCCGGAGCAGCGGCAATGGCGGTGGTGAGGTGTTCTGGGCGTGCGGTCTGCCTCCAGCGCCCCGCGACGATCCTCGGGTCTGGCGTGGAGCAGCACCGCCCCGCACTGACCGCCTGGGACAGCGGAGAGGTGAGCGACGGACTCCTAAGGCAAGTTGTGACTGTTTGTTTTTTTCTTTTAATTAGTTTTGCGATTTAGAAACATAGAAAATCGGTGCAGGAGTAGGCCATTCGGCCCTTCTAGCCTGCACCGCCATTCAATGAGTTCATGGCTGAACATGCAACTTCAGTACCCCATTCCTGCTTTCTCACCATACCCCTTGATTCCCCTAGTAGTAAGGACTTCATCTAACTCCTTTTTGAATATATTTAGTGAATTGGCCTCAACAACTTTCTGTGGTAGAGAATTCCACAGGTTCACCACTCTCTGGGTGAAGAAATTTCTCCTCATCTCGGTCCTAAATGGCTTCCCCCTTATCCTTAGACTGTGTCCCCTGGTTCTGGACTTCCCCAACATTGGGAACATTCTTCCTGCATCTAACCTGTCTAACCCCGTCAGAATTTTTATTGTGTTGTGGTGGCGTGGGCAATGTTTTGGGAATGGTTTTGTGTTTTTAGGTCCCCTCCCGGGCCCCCCACCCTCCCCCAGGCGTCTCTCGGACACTCCCGCCCCGGCTCTTTAGCTCGGCAGTTTTCTCCCGCTAGCGCCCAAGAGAGGTGTACAACGCCTCCCTTCGCGCTGCGCCCCCTGACTCAGGGCCCAGCTGCCTAAACTTAAATAATAAAGCGCAAACTATTCCTGGCGGTAACTTTCCCGCCCCGCCGTCATTATCGCCTCAGAACATCAAAGCCGAAAATTAAGCCCCTTATCTACGTATTGGAAACATTTTCTCTATGTTTGTAGTATCTTTACATCAATGACCTTCCCTGCTTTTACATGTCAACATTTCTCTGACTCAAGAGTCAGAGGGAACCGTTGCTAGGCAGTGACGATCGGAACTGTTAGCTGGGATTTGAATAATGAGATGACATCAGGCGAGTTCGTGCCGGACTGGCTCAGGGGAGGAGCCCGGGCTGTTGCCAGTTGGGTTCCCCGCAGATTGTCCAGCGCAAGTATAACGGGGGGGAAAATTCGTGTTGGCCGGCAAAGTGCACCGGCAACTGCTGCTAACGGCCGCTGGAAATGGCCGCAACACTTGTAATATATGCACCTGTGAGTATGCTCACAGGTTTGTAGAGCTGGTGAGACACCGGAGGGACTGGAGTGCATTGTTACCCCCGGCAATTTTAATTTGATTTTATGTTTTAAAGTTTAATTTGTTTTAATTGCCGGGTTTTAGTGTCCCCCCTCCCCTTTTATAGGGGGCACTTGTAAATTATATGATTTTAATGCCCCCCAAAAAAATCACAAAAGGAAAAAAAAACACAAAAAAAAAACAAAAAAAAAGAGGGCAGTTATAAGTGTCTGGAGTGCCCCCCAGATTGGGGGGCACTCGATCTAATGTTTATTTTGTACTCCTCAAAAGAGTTGTAGAGCTGGTGAGGCGCCGGAGGGACTGGATTGCATCGTTACCCCCGGCAACCAAATTTTAATTTGATTTTATATGTTTTAAAGTTTAATTTGTTTTATTGCCAGTTTTACTGTCCCCCTCCCCTTTTATAGGGGGCACTTGTAAAAATTCATGACTTTAGTGCCCCAAAAAAAAAAATTTTTAAACTCCACAAAAAAACACAAAAAAAACAAACAAAAAAAGGGGCACTTGAAAAGTGTTTGGAGTGTCCTCCAGATCAGGGGGCACTTGATTAATTGGTTAATTTGATTACAACCAACCAAAAGAGTTGTGGATCTGTTGGCGGCCTTCCGCGAGAGGTGGGCGCCGGAGGGACTGGAGTGCATCATCACCCCCGGCAACCAAATTTTAATTTGATTTTATATGTTTTAAAGTTTAATTTGTTTTATTGCCGGTTTTAGTGTTCCCCTCCCCTTTTATAGGGGGCACTTGTACAATGTATGGTTTTAGTGCCAAAAAAAAAGCAAAAAAACACAAAAAAAAACAAAAACAAAAAGGCACTTGAAATGTGTTTGGGGTGTCCCCCAGATCGAGGGGCACTTGAATTAATTGTTTATTTTTCTCCAATCAAAAAGAGTTGTAGAGCTGGTGAGTCTGGAGGAGTCCGTGTTCCGTGTGTATGTCGAATGTGCGAGGTTGCAGCCCCTGTTCCATTATTTAAAGGGGCTGCTCCTCAAATTCTGGTTGCACTTCAGCCCCACACTCCTGATCTTTGGGCACCCTGTGCAGAGGGGAGCGGGTAGGTCCGAGGGCCTCCTCGTAGGACTGCTCCTGGGCACGGCCAAGGTGGCCATTAACCGGTCCAGGCAGCGGGCGGTCAAGGGGGTCGTTCAGCCCGACTGCCTGCCTCTCTTCCGCGGTTACATCCGAGCCAGGGTGTCCCTGGAGATGGAGCACGTGGTGTCCACCGGTACGCTCGCGGCCTTCCGCGAGAGGTGGGCGCCGGAGGGACTGGAGTGCATAATCACCCCCGGCAACCAAATTTTAATTTGATTTAAGTTTACCCTCCAAAGTTTAATTGGTTTATATTGTCAGTTTTAGTGCCCCCCCCCCCTTTAATCAGGGGGCACTTGATTTATGTTTTCAACTAAAATAGTTGTAGAGCTGGTGAGTTGTGAGTGGCTTAGCCAGTCACGTGATGTTCACAAGACTCAATAAAACCCCAACCAGTTGTGTTCGGGGGATCCACGATGGGGCAGGTGGTTGTGAGCCTGGTGGATGAACCGGTAATGTGTAGTGTGATTGTTAAACCTTTGCTAATAAACCAACTCATTCTTGATAGCAATTTGTTGCCGTGAATTCTTAAGCAAAGAACCCATGAAGCAAATATATTATAATGCTAACCGAGTGAAATTAGTCTGGGGAGCATGGAGATAGGTGACCCAGTGCTCACCCTCCATACAACACCATTCGGGTGACGTTGCTGGAGGGATCTGGGACAAAGTCGTTGTCCAGGTCCAGCGTTGCTGCTTCCCACAACCTCCGTGAGCAACACTGGGGAACTCACAAGCAATTGTGGGCAATGAAGTGGTCTGCGATTTAAAGGGGCCATGCACACTGAAGCAGTACAAAGTAAAAGGCAGTGAATCAATAAATTTTTCAGCCCTTTCTGCCTTTTAAGAAATATTCAATATTTAGAGTTCCAAGTGTGACTATTCAGCTGTTAAAGCTGAATTACCTTCCTAACCTCAACAACTGGGAAACAACCTCAGCACTAACACAGCTGGCAAAGAAGGGGCATCCAGGGTCTCGCACGCAGCACTCCAGCTTTGTGCAGGGAGGTCAGCACTGCAAGAGGGGCCCTCTACCCACAGGGGTCAGGAGACCCACAGAGGTCAGGAGACCCACCAGAAAGAACGACGTGGGAGTACATCACTAAGGCCGTCAATGCTAGCAGTGTCACCCCCACCACCCGGCTCCAGTGCCCAAAGAAGCTTCATGACCTCAGACCAGTATTCAAGGACAGTGAATGCATCTTCAAAAGCCGTCTCCTACCAATTGCATCACTAGCCTCACACACTGCTTAATGCACAACTGCCAAGCACTCACCTACCAACAATCTGCACCAATCACGAGGCACATCTCCCATTCCTGGCCTCACCTGGAGGAGATGGAGGAGATGGCCATTCTTGGCAGGAGCATGGTTGAGCCCTTGGCCAGCGGCGGGGCTGAAAGGATGCAAGATGAGGATATCCTCGTACGTTATCATCCTTCTGGCAAGCACCTCTTGCTTTCCCGCCCTCCCATCAGCACAACTCCACCCTTGTGCCTTCCTCATTTCACACACTCAAGAAATGTAGACTGCCCAGCCAATGGGTCAACAAGAAGAGGCAGCCTGCCCAGCCAATGGGACCACAGGCAGATGATTCCATCTCGGATATCCCGGCCACAAAGGTTCCTTCTCTTCGGCTTCCTCCTCTTCTGTGTCTTCCTCTTCCCTCTGCAAGTGGATACTGTAAATGTAAAATACTGGAAATATCAGTTGGTCAGGCAGCATGTCGACCTGACATGTAACTCTGTTTTTCTCTCCACGGATGTTGCGTGACCTGCTGAGTATTCGCAGCATGTTCAATCTGCTCAAAAGCCTTCATTTACCATCCGAGCCCTTGCAAACATCCAGCAGCACTCCCTACACACATAAAAAACTTTTCACGTCTATTGCAGCGAACCATCACTTCAATAAAAAAATGTTTTAAAAACCCAGTCCGCACCCATAAATCCAAATGTACCTGAGTGTTGCATGTGTCCCTTTAAGAGCTGCAGAATCGGCCACTGACAGCCCACTTGCTCGCCAGGTTAATGTGTTGTGCTTAGGACCCAGCGCTGAATGCAGTGCCAGGGTTGAAGTTCGCCTTGGCGACATTAAGTTGGCGACATCACCACGCCGCTATTTTTTTTTCCCGGCCAGTTACCGGCAGTGCAAAAGGGGGAGCAAAACATGGCGGCCGCTGCGAGACCCGCCACCAGCTGGAGAAATAGCGGCAGCCGCCATTGTATCGCCATTTTGTGGTGTTACGTTGTGGCGGTAAGTACACGGATTTCTAACCCAACATCTTTTTCGGTTGAGTATGCAATTGCAGCCATTGACTGAAACGTAACAGAACTCTTCCTGACTTAAAGAAAGACTTGGATTTATATAGCGCCTTTCACGACCACCAGACGTCTCAAAGCGCTTTACAGCCAATGAAGTACTTTTGGAGTGTGGTCACTTGTAATGTGGGAATACCATGGAAGTGTTACAGATTGGACACTTGCTTCATTGCATTTTACATCCTTCCCCACGGTCTTGAAAGTCGGTCAGGCTTTGCAGCCCCAATGATGTGGGGACTGTGGGAGCAAAAGTCCGCATTGCCCGAATACCTCAAGTGTTCTGTCTGGCCGGTCTGTGGGATCAGCGCAGGACTAACAAACCAAGGATATCTTCACAGGAAAGTAAAACACTAGAATGTGCAAGAATGGTCAGTCAGCCATACCTGTAATGGTCTGGAAATATGTCAGCATGGTCACTTGTATTTAGGGGAATGAATCATAAGAATCATAGAACGGTTACAGCACAGAAGGAGGCCATTTGGCCAGTCGAGCCCGTGCCGGCTCTCTGCAAGAGCACTTCAGCCAGTCCCACTCCCATGCCCTTTCCCCGTAGCCCTGCAATTTTTTTTCCATTTGTGCTCTCAGGGCCGCTACGGAATGAGTTGGGCAACCTCTGACTTTGATTAGACTTCAGCTGTGAGCAGTCACAGATTGTAGAGAATGGAGGCATTAGGCTGAGCAAGGATTTGCTCACCATGACATTTCAGCTGTAGATCAACTTGGGCAGATCTTTCCAGTATTAACATTCTTCTCACTGAGTACAGGGCTCCTCCCACCTCTACAGGTATGTATGCATCTAACACCTGTACAGGTATGTGCACACCTCTCACCTGTACAGATATGTACGCATCTATTACCTGTACAGGTATGTATGTATCTATTACCTGTGCAGGTATGCACACACCTCTTACCCCAGAGCTGCACCCCTAGCTGCTGTGATGTTCCCTGTTCTTTATTGCGTTGCAGTGGTAAGGGTCAAAAATGAACCGTTTCTCTCTGTATAATACCATTGTTTGTTTTCTATATTGTAAGTGGTTTCCCTTAAGTGTTTTTGACTCACCCCCATGTTACAATAGTTCTAGACCTGGGAGTGATTACTGTACTGAACAAAGGAATGAATCATGGACAAATACCTCGGTCTCAACCGGCAATGCTTTATTCAAGCTACCTCAACACATCAAAACTACAAGTAAACACAGTAACGATGTAGTACAATACAATACTCTGGCATGTCTAAACCACCCCTATCGCAAAGTACCCAATGTCTAATAAACCCTCTGCTCAGATCCGCAGTGTACCCTGAATCTGGTCCTTGCAGCTAAACATCCCCACTAAAACCCTTCTAAGGCTTGGTTGGGAGAACACACGACACCTCCTCACACTGCGGCTGTGATCTTAAAGATGCGTGGGCAGGGATGATGCTCACCGATTCGTTGGCTTACTCGCTGCTTCTCCCGGTGAAAACGTGTCTCTTCTGGTTCCGTACTGGTTTCTTCTCTCCGTCACAGACGGGATGCTCGGTCCTTGTAGAGGTGAAGCAAGCGAGTGCAAGAGAGAGAGAGATGTGGACACACCGCCCCTTTTATATCCAAAAACTGTTCGCCCTTTCAGGCTGAATAAAGTTTGTCCTTGTTTCGAGGCTTCCTGTTTTGAGTCCAGTGATGGCGTTTCGCTTCCAACTGGTCTGGGGCTTAATGGCTTTCTATTGTTCTGGTTTCCCGCCTCTCAGGGTTATCTCATCCAGGTAATGGCTTGATCACTGATCAGTTCATATCTGATCTAACTCTGACGAGTTCACATTTGCTTAACAATGGATCCTCCATGCCCAGTACCTGTGCCTTATCCTGGCCATTGTAACTTCCCAGACCACCCTCGCCCATCAGGTGTGGATTTCGAGTACAACGTGGAAAAGTACCTGGGCCCCTCCCACAAACAGGCTTCCAGTTTTTTTCTGCAGTGAGAAATATTAAAATGCAATGGACAGATGTCCAACAATCCTGGGGGGAGCCGATGCCTACAATATTGATGGCCACAGCACTCGCAGGGTTAATATCAGTTACCAGGGCTGTATCTGCAAACTCAAGGGATATCAGCCCTGATCTTAGTGAAAGGCGGAGCAGGCTCGAGGGGCCGTATGGCCTACTCCTGCTCCTAATTCTTATGTTCTTATGTTCTTATATCCACGACAGTCTGGGGGGAGGGGGTGGCGGGGGCGGTGTTGGTGCAGAATCGGTGTGTCGGATCCTTCCAAAAAAATCTAACATCCCCACCAACACCTGGGAATCCCTGGCCCAAGACTGCCCAGGAAAAGCACCCAGGAGGGCGCTGAACACCTCGGGTCTCTTCACCGAGAGCAAGCTGAAGTCAAACGCAGGCAGCGGAAGGAGCGTGCGGCAACCCACCCGGCCCTCCAACCACCGTCTGGCCCACCTGTGACAGAGACTCGAGGTCCCACCTTGGACTCTTCAGTCACCTGAGAACTCAGTGTGGAAGCAAGTCATCCTCGACTCCGAAGGACTGCCTCAGATACAAGAGCAGAGGTCAGGTCGCGGCAAGCTTGACAACGCCATTATCTTTCTGTCCAACTGCTGGTGGTGTGAAGAATGGCTTAAAGACAGCAGGTTCCCTTTCTCCAGTGATTTGAACAGGGGCCATGACCATGATTTTAAAAAAAGAGCCTAAGAAATAGGAGCAGGAGGAGGCCTTTTGGCTCCTCGAGCCTGCTCCTAACAGCTCCATGTTAATTCTGCCTGTGGGTCCTGTGTATCACACTGAGGCATGAGAAGCCAGGAGAGTGACAGATAATGGCCAGGGGGCCAGAGGCCTTCTATATTAAGACACTCTGTTTGCCTGAGCAGATGGTGTTTGCATATGTTTACACGCCGCTGTGAAGAGGGCGACTGGGATTGGACGTCACCATAGCGCAGGTCGCTGATTGGAGCGTGGGCAGGTACAGCAGGTCAGGGCGAAGGAGCGGCGAGAGACTGTAGAGGGATGTGTTCGGGGCCCAGGAGAGACGAGGGCCCAGGGGAATCACGGGCCCAGCCCACACTGCGATGTGTGTGCGCACTGGGTCCGTGCAGCAGAGCAGGTCTCCAGTCGTCCTGGTTAACCCTTGCCACTGGACCAAGACCTAGCTTTGTCAAGCCCCGTGTGGTGGCTGGTGTGCAACGGTCACCACACGTTAAAAAAATCCACGCACAGGCATCTTCCACCCTTCAACATGTAGTTCGGGATCTGGAATATTAGATCCTTCATTGAAACACCTGTGAACTCATCCCTTTTTGGCATGGAAGCAAGCCATCCTCGATACGAGGGACTGTCTATGATGATGATGAATCCTTCCAAAAGGTCCCACAACCCTTTGATCAGGTACAGAAAGCACCTTTCATGACCACCAGGTGTTCCCAAAGCACATTACAGCCGATAAAGTACTTTTTGACGTGTAGTCACTGTTGTAATGTAGAATCAGAGCGACATTAAAGTGTCGCACAAAAACAGCACGGATTATAATTTCTGCCTCGAATATGTTGATGACTGCGGGGCCTGATTAAACTTCACTCCAAATTTCTGGCATTTATAAGTAATTGCAACAATTTTCCCCCACTGTAAGCTGGATGAGCTTAAAATTAAATCTTAATTAAAGGCAATTTGAACCTACGAAATTCTTTGATGTTAATTCGCTGCAGGGCTTTTCATTAAGATGTATCTAATAATACTTATCCTATCAAAGCAGGTTCCATGGTCTTGTAAATAGAGGGATGATTTATTTGCAGATGCTGTGTGTTTGTGAACTTTAGGTTTGCATTGAAAATACGCTCTGGCGATTATTGTTAGTCCACTCCCTCACCACCAGGTGGCACACCTCACCAAGGCGAGCGACGGAAAAACTGCCCCGGACTTCCTGGCTCAGCCAGAACCTGCGACCGTCCTTAAGGCTAGAGTTGCCCCAACAGTCTCCGATAATGATCAATCCTCCATACACTCCTGCGAACAACCGGAGGGCAAAATCACAGGCATCTTTTCTTGTCAGCCGCGGCTCAGTGGGTAGCACTCTCTCTGTGCGTTTGCATCTCACTCAATACACTTGAGCACAAAATCCTTGCAGTGAAGTACTGAGGGAGTGCTGCACTGTCGCAAGGGCAGCGCTGAGGGAGTGCCGCACTGTCGGAGGGGCAGTACTGAGGGAGTGCTGCACTGTCGCAAGGGCAGCACTGAGGGAGTGCCGCACTGTCGGAGGGGCAGTACTGAGGGAGTGCCGCACTGTCGGAGGGGCAGTACTGAGGGAGTGCCGCACTGTCGGAGGGGCAGTACTGAGGGAGTGCCGCACTGTCGAAGGGGCAGTACTGAGGGAGTGCCGCACTGTCGGAGGGGCAGTACTGAGGGAGAGCAGCACTGTCGGAGGTGCCGTCTATCAGATGAGATATTACACCGAGGCCCCGTCTTCCCTCTCAGGTGGACGTAAAAGATCCCGTAGCACTATTTCAAAGAAGAGCAGGGGCGCTCTCCCTTGTGTCCTAGACAATATTTATCCCTCAAACAACATCATTAAAACAGTTGATCTGGTCATTATCACATTGCTGATTGTGGGAGCTTGCTGTGTGCAAATTGACTGTCGCGTTTCCTACATTACAACCGTGACTACATAGGAACAGGCGGAGGCCACTTAGCCCCTCGAGCCTGTTCCGTCATTCAATGACATCATGGCTCATGATCATGGTTACATTTTAAAAAGTGCTTCATTGGCTGTATGCACTTTGGGATGTACTGAGGTTGTGAAAGGCGCTATAGAAATGCAAGTTCTTTCTTTCTCTAACCGTTTCACCCCAACCGGACTCACAACAAACAGCGGAGCCAGGATGCGAGATGCACACCCAGGATGCAATGCGACTAAGGCACGTGCGATGGATAGAGCGGTTTGTGGCGTGCAAGGGAATGTGGGTATTGTAGCCACCATGGTCTCCAGGAGGATTGATGTGTCGGCCAATGGTGGAAGCATGGGGGTGGGGCAGTTGAAGGCAGGAGAGCATGTGATGAAACCTTCCACAATTGGGCCTGAACCCTAGCGGACCCGGAGCTGGCCACAGACAGGACGAGTGGCTATGGCGTCAAGGGAACAAACTGATACGTTTGAAAATAAGCTCTTGGGAATGTGAAGGTGGAAAAACGATGGGAGCCTGTAAGCAGGATGATGTTTCTAACTGGATGACTGGCGAAGGCCATTGGTCTCAACTAGGGGCCATGGTTGGAAGTGCTACAATTTGCTTCAGGTGACCCCCAGATTGTTGGGGAGGGGGTCACGGAGAGGGAAGAATAAATTTACCTCGGTTCTTGCTCCTGATCACCGTCCAATGACCAGTGGACTTCAATCGAGGACACGGCAGTGATTCTCCCCACGGTGGAGCAGTCTGCCAGCAATCACTGGTTAGGCTGCCACGTGTAGAACTACCACTTGAGTCAGGTGCTGGAAAAAAAGAGAGAAAGACTTGCATTTATATAGCACCTTTCACCTCCTCAGGATGTCAAAAAGCGCTTGACGGCCAATCCATTACTTTTTGAAGTGTAGTCGCTGTTGTAATGTCGGAAACGTGGCAGTCAATTTGTGCACAGCAAGCTCCCACAAACTGCGGAGTCCAAACTCAGCACAGATACCGGGCTGCGCCCTGTTAGTGCTGCCCCTTGCCATTTACTGAGGGGTGGCAGTGGGCATGGTGAGAGGTCAGAGAGCGGGCATAATGAGAGGTCAGAGGGTGGGCAAGGTGAGAGGTCAGAGAGCGGGCACGGTGAGAGATCAGAGAGCAGACACAGTGAGAGGTCAGAGAGCGGGCACGGTGAGAGATCAGAGAGCGGGCACGGTGAGAGGTCAGGCTTACCGACAAAGACCTCAGCACTGTAACCACACAAGGTGATGTTTGCTGGATAAACACATGCGGGCAAAAATGCAACTGTACTGAGAGACCAAGAGACGTCTCCACCCACACTATACCCAGTACTAAACCTCACCCCATTATGACTGGAATGTGTGCAGGTGGTAATCCCAATAATAATTTAAATAAATAACCATAACCTGAACTGGAGGTGATTCAGCATCTTAAACACATGATTAATGCAGACACTGCCAGACAGTTTGCTTTTATTGCTACATTACAAAATAAGAGATTTTCCAATCCATGCATCAAGTATTCTCTACCCAGATACAATGCAGTAATAGAGTAAAGCTCCCTCTACACTGTCCCATCAAACACTCCCAGGGCAGGTACAGTACGGGGTTAGATACAGAGTAAAGCTCCCTCTACACTGTCCCATCAAACACGCCCAGGGCAGGTACAGTACGGGTTAGATACAGAGTAAAGTTCCCTCTACACTGTCCCATCAAACACTCCCAGAGCAGGTACAGGGGGTTAGATACAGAGTAAAGCTCCCTCTACACTGTCCCATCAAACAGTCCCAGGGCATGTACAGGGGGTTAGATACAGAGTAAAGCTCCCTCTACACTGTCCCATCAAACACTCCCAGGGCAGGTACAGCACGGGGTTAGATACAGAGTAAAGCTCCCTCTACACTGTCCCATCAAACACTCCCAGGGCAGGTACAGTACGGGGTTCGATACAGAGTAAAGCTCCCTCTACACTGTCCCATCAAACACTCCCAGGACAGGTACAGCACGGAGTTAGATACAGAGTAAAGCTCCCTCTACAATCCGTGACCTCAGTATGTAACTGTGATCGTGATTGGTTCTTCAACAACAACAACTTGCATTTATATAGCACTGTTAATGTAATAAATTGTTCTCAGGCGCCTCACATGAGCTCTGTGTCAGCCATGGCTCAGTGGGCAACACTTTCGCTTCTGAGTCAGAAGGTCGTGGGTTCAAGTCCCAACTAGAGCACATAAATCTAGGCTGACACTCCAGTGCAGTGCTGACGGAACGCCGCACTGTTGGAGGGGCAGCACTGAGGGAGCGCGGCACTGTCGGAGGGGCAGTACTGAGGGAGCACGGCACTGTTGGAGGGGCAGTACTGAGGGAGCGCGGCACTGTCGGAGGGGCAGCACTGAGGGAGCGCGGCATTGTTGGAGGGGCAGTACTGAGGGAGCGCCGCACTGTCGGAGGGCAGTACTGAGGGAAAACATAGAAACATAGAAAATAGGTGCAGGAGTATGCCATTCGGCCCTTCGAGCCTGCACCACCATTCAATAAGATCATGGCTGATCTTTCACCTCAGTACCCCTTTTCTGTTTTCTCTCCATACCCCTTGATCCCTTTAGCCGTAAGGGTCATATCTAACTCCCTCTTGACGAACAGGCATCAACAACTCTCTGCGGTAGGGAATTCCACAGGTTAACCACTCTCTGAGTGAAAAAGTTTCTCCTCATCTCCATCCCAAATGGCTTACCCCTTATCCTTAGACTGTGTCCCCTGGTTCTGGACTTCCCCAACATCGGGAACATTCTTCCTTCAACTAACCTGTCCAGTCCCGTCAGAATTTTATATGTTTCTATGAGATCCCTTCTCACCCTTCTAAACTCCAGTGAATAAAGGCCCAGTTGATCCAGTCTCTCCTCATATGTCAGACCAGCCATCCTGGGAATCAGTCTGGTGAACCTTTGCTGCACTCCCTCAATAGCAAGAATGTCCTTCCTCAGATTAGGAGACCAAAACTGAACACAATATTCCAGGTGAGGCCTCACCAAGGCCCTGTACAACTGCAGTAAGACCTCCCTGTTCCTATACTCAAAACCCCTAGCTATGAAGGCCAACATACCATTTGCCTTCTTCACCGCCTGCTGTACCCGCATGCCAACTTTCAATGACTGATGAACCATGATACCCAGGTCTCGTTGCACCTCCCCTTTTCCTAATCTGCCGCCATTCAGATAATATTCTGCCTTCGTGTTTTTGCCCCCAAAATGGATAACCTCACATTTATCCACATTATACTGCATCTGCCATGCATTTGCCCACTCACCTAACCTGTCCAAGTCACCCTGCAGCCTCTTAGCATCCTCCTCGCAGCTCACAATGCCACCCAGTTTAGTGTCATCTGTAAACTTGGAGATATTACACTCAATTCCTTCATCTAAATCATTAATATATATTGTAAATGGCTGGGGTCCCAGCACTGAGCCCTGCGGCACCCCACTAGTCACTGCCTGCCATTCTGAAAAGAACCCATTTATTCCGACTCTCTGTTTCCAACCTGCCAACCAGTTCTCTATCTACATCAGTACATTACCTCCAATACCATGTGTTTTAATTTTGCACACCAATCTCTTGTGTGGAACCTTGCCAAAAGCCTTTTGAAAGTCCAAATATACCATATCCACTGGTTCTCCCTTGTCTACTCTACTAGTGACATCCTCAAAAAATTCCAGAAGATTTGTCAAGCATGATTTCCCTTTCATAAATTCATGTTGACTTGGACCGATCCTGTCACTGCTTTCCAAATGCGTTGTTATTTCATCTTTAATAATTGATTCCAAAATTTTCCCCACTACTGATGTCAGGCTAACCGGTCTATAATTACTTGGTCTATAATTACCCGCACTGTCAGAGGGGTGGTACTGAGGGAGTGCTGCACTGTCGGAGGGGCGGTACAAAGGGAGTGCTGCATTGTCGGAGGGGCAGTACTGAGGGAGTGCCGCACTGTTGGAGGGGCAGTACTGAGGGAGAACTGCACTGTCGGAGGGTCAGTACTGAGGGAGTGCTGCACTGTTGGAGGGTGTAAGAGGGCGGTCCCGGGGGTCAGGTTCATCTCTGATCTACTTGAGCGGTTCGAATCACTCACTCCCTTGGGTTCTAGACTCTGGGTTTATTTGGGGGATGTGATAAAGTGCAAAGGACAACTGGTTTGATGCAAAAGAACTTTGACTTTATTACAGACAAGAAAATACAATGTCAAACTTATAATCACTCTAATAAAGAACAATACATTCAAATACAGTAAAAAATTACGCCTCGCACCTCCCAATACCTAATCCTAGCTAGGTTAGACTCCAGGGCAAGCAGGGACTGTGCTTACCAATCCTTTCTGGTCAGTTAGCGGTAGTTCGCGGTTTCGGGGTTCGTTGGATTCTGTAGGTTCTGCTTACCGTACCCCGAATGTCGGAGAAGACTTCTTACTGAGCAATCTTCAGTTGGGTTGAGTCCGCTGATGCGGTAAGGCGCGTTTTGGATCTATGGGGTAAGTACCCGGTTTTCTTCGTTAGAAATAGGTTCAAAGTCTCTTCAGGTAATGTTTTCACCTGTTGGTCGTCAGGCCTTAGATTGTAGAGTGGAACATTTTTGGTTCTTCGGTTTTGAAGTTTTGTTTGAAGTTTTGTTTCGAGTTTGGTCGATCGCGGTGGTTTTTCGTTGGTATCACGTTGACTGTGGTTGGTTGCTGCCGCGATGGTGATGTTCTTCCTTCCAGATTTTTTTTGCAGATGACACTAAACTGGGTGGCGGTGTGAGCTGTGAGGAGGACGCTAAGAGGCTGCAGGATGACTTGGACAGGTTAGGTGAGTGGGCAAATGCATGGCTGGTGCAGTATAATGTGGATAAATGTGAGGTTATCCACTTTGGGGGCAAAAACACGAAGGCAGAATATTATCTGAATGGCGGCAGATTAGGAAAAGGGGAGGTGCAACAAGACCTGGGTGTCATGTTTCATCAGTCATTGAAAGTTGGCATGCAGGTACAGCAGGCTGTGAAGAAGGCAAATGGTATGTTGGCCTTCATAGCGAGGGGATTTGAGTATAGGAGCAGGGAGGTCTTACTGCAGTTGTACAGGGCCTTGGTGAGGCCACACTTGGAATATTGTGTTCAGTTTTGGTCTCCTAATCTGAGGAAGGACGTTCTTGCTATTGAGGAAGTGCAGCGAAGGTTCACCAGATTGATTCCAGGGATGTGTGGACTGACATATGAGAAGAGACTGGATCAACTGGGAGTTTAGAAGGATGAGAGGGGATCTCATAGAAACATATAAGATTTTGATGGGACTGGACAGGTTAGATGCTGGAAGAATGTTCTCGATGTTGGGGAAGTCCAGAACCAGGGGACATAGTCTTAGGATAAGGGTAGGTCATTTAGGACTGAGACGAGGAGAAACTTCTTCACTCAGAGAGTTGTTAACCTGTGGAATTCCGTACCGCAGAGCGTTGTTGATTCCAGTTCATTGGATATATTCAAAAGGGAGTTAGACATAGCCCTTACGGCTAAAGGGATCAAGGGGTATGGAGAGAAAGCAGGAAAGGGGTACTGAGGGAATGATCAGCCATGATCTTATTGAATGGTGGTGCAGGCTCGAAGGGCCGAATAGCTTACTCCTGCACCTATTTCCTATGTTTCAGGACTTCAGGACTTCGAGGCTGGAGAAGTTAGTTTACAACTGTCGCGTTGGTTTTTCTTCTTGTCTTGATGACACAAGCGTAGTATGGTACTAGGCATAGTGTGGCATACTCTCTATTAAAACAGCGGGCCAGTTATACGGTTTGAGTGGTTCTAATCTTGGCGCCAAATCAGTCCAGGTTTCTTTGTTTAAATTTGGCGGGCTTGACTCTTTGTAATATTTTGGCTGGCTCGTTAAAAGTTAATATGTTTTGGGTGGTTTGATGTTTGAAAACTGTTTCCTGATGGGAATATTAACTTGATAATCGCAATGTCCTTTTGTGCTTAGTTTTTCGCATACAGGCTGGATTGGGCCTCTTTGTGATGTATATGCTGAAACGGTTTTCCAGGTTCAGGTTGATGGTTGGCTATCTCTGGGTTATTTGTTGTAATGTTAATGTCTCTAGTGGAGAAGGATTCTCGAATACCCATTTCTCCAGACAAATTACGTTAGTCCCAACACGCAGACAGCCTCAATAATCAAGTTGTCTCCTGTTAGTTCTTTAGGCCCGCCCACAGCCTTGAATTTGTCTTTAAAAGTCCAAAATTTGATTAAAATGCGTAGTTTCTTCCATAAGCACTTTAGGATTTCAAACTTTTCGGTAGGTGGTCCCAAATTAAATTCCCTTTTGAATGAGCTCAAACACTGGGGAGTTCTTGTGAATTTTGCATCATTCAAGGGGCAGTACTGAGGGAGCGTTGCACTGTCGGTGGGGCAGTACTGAGGGAGCACCGCACTGTCGGAGGGGCAGTACTGAGGGAGTGCCACGCTGTCGGAGGGGCAGTACTGAGGGAGCACCGCACTGTCGGAGGGGCAGTACTGAGGGAGTGCCACGCTGTCGGAGGGCAGTACTGAGGGAGTGCTGCACTGCCGGAGATGTCGTCTTTCGGATGAGACGTTAAACCGAGGCTCCATCTGCTCTCTCAGGTGGACATAAAAGATCCCATGGCACTATTTCGAAGAAGAGCAGGGGAGTTATCCCCAGTGTCCTGGACGATATTTATCCCTCAATCAACATCACTGAAACAGCTTGTGCTCAAATTGGCTGCTGCGTTTCTCACATTACAACAGTGACTACCCTCCAAAAGTACTTCATTGGCTGTAAAGCGTTTTGCGACGTCTGGTGGTCGTGAAAGGCGCTATATAAATGCAAGTCATTCTTTCTTTAAATCAGAAAAAATGTGACACTGAGCCACATAAGGAGATATTAGGACAGGTGACCAAAAGCTTGGTCAATGATGTAGGATTTAAGGAGGGTGTTAAAGGAGGAGAGAGGTGGAGAGGTTTAAGGTGGGAATTCCAGAGCTTGGGCCCCAGGCAGCTGAAGGCGCGGCCACTGATGAAGAAGCCCTATCATGATGAATAACAAACTGTATTCAATATTGAGAGATGATTCCCAGAAGCTACTTAGGGTGTTACTGCACACAGGAATCACAGGAATTCTACTATTTTAAAAGGAAGTCGGTTTTACTCGTAAGAAATTGCTAAAAGGCCCCATTTTCTTTGAAAAGTCAACAGAAGTCCCCTCACGCCCAACAACAGCAGGGGAATTCCCTCAAAGACAGAACACTCACATCACAACACAACAGTGACCACAGTCCAAAATACGTCATTGGCTGTAAAGCGCTTCGAGACGAAGTAGTCGTGAAAGGCGCTATATAAACCCAAGTCTTTTTTTCTTCCTTTCATCCCTTTCAAAGGTTAATGGAACACAGGGGAGGGGAGGTAACCTCGGGCTACCAACCCTCCAGGATTGCCCAAGCGTTTCCAAGACATAAAGACAAATCTCCTAGACACTGCTGCACTGCTGAAAAATCACAGGGTCAATAAAAAATTGAGTTTAAAAAAATTATTTGAAAGAAAGACTTGCATTTATATAGCGCCTTTCATGACCACCGGACGTCTCAAAGTGCTTTACAGTCAATTAAGTACTTTTGGAGTGTAGTCACTGTTGTAATGTGGGAAATGCGGCAGCCAATTTGCGCACAGCAAGCTCCCACAACAGCAATGTGATAATGGCCAGATAATCTGTTTTTTTGTTACGTTGATTGAGGGATAAATATTAGCCAGGACACCGGGGAGAACTCCCCTGCTCTTCTTTGAAATAGTGCCATGGGATCTTTTACGTCCACCTGAGAGAGCAGACGGGGCCTCGGTTTAACATCTCATCTGAAAGACGGTGCCTCCGACAGTGCGGCGCTCCCTCAGCACTGCCCCTCCGACAGTGCGGCACTCCCTCAGTACTGCCCCTCCGACAGTGCGGCACTCCCTCAGCACTGCCCCTCCGACAGTGCGGCACTCCCTCAGTACTGCCCCTCCGACAGTGCGGCGCTCCCTCAGTACTGCCCCTCCGACAGTGCGGCGCTCCCTCAGTACTGCCCCTCCGACAGTGCGGCACTCCCTCAGTACTGCCCCTCCGACAGTGCGGCGCTCCCTCAGTACTGCCCCTCCGACAGTGCGGCGCTCCCTCAGTACTGCCCCTCCGACAGTGCGGCGCTCCCTCAGTACGGCCCCTCCGACAGTGCGGCGCTCCCTCAGTACTGCCCCTCCGACAGTGCGGCGCTCCCTCAGTACGGCCCCTCCGACAGTGCGGCGCTCCCTCAGTACTGCCCCTGTGACAGTGCGGCACTCCCTCAGTACTGCCCCTCCGAGTCCCTGGAGGGGAACTTGAATCCACAACCTTCTGACTCAGAGGAGAGTGTGCTGCCCACTGAGCCACAGACAATTATTAGTATTGAAAATATCAGAGATGGGGGAGGGTGAGGCTGTTTGACCGACAGTCAAGAATCACTGAAACGGCTAACGAAGAGCCCATACTCTTTCTGTTTGACTGTGGGGGTGGGGCCCCACGAGGATGACCAATGTCGGGAGTGTTGGGGACGGGGCGGTTAGAGGCAGGGGGTCATGTGATGAAACCTTCAGGGATATGGCCAACCAGAGTTGGCGACAGTGGGCAGTGGTGAGGACAAGTGGGCCTGGAGTAGGTATTCCTGGGAGTTCCTGATTTAATGTGCAAGTGAACCAGCTGTTGGTAACAGCTGTCCCACGCACAATATTCTGTCTCAGAGGAATCTCAACTAAACATGAAACCTAAAATCACGTGGATTCTTTTAACGTTAACTCATTCTCCCCAGGACTCTGGGACCCCTCAATCTGCCCCACTTTTTTACAACCTACAGGCTGTTAAATCCCAAATCTGACGTCATTTCATTGGCTAGATAGAGAAAAAACTATTTCCTCTGGTGGGGGGAGTCCAGAACAAGGGGATATAACCTGAAAAATAGAGCCAGGCCATTCAGGGGTGATGTCAGGAAGGACTTCTTCACACAAAGGGCAGTGGGAATCTGGAACTCTCTCCCTCAAAAGGCAGTTGAGGCCGGGAGTCAATTGGAAATTTCAAGATGAGATTGATAGATATTTGCTAGGCAAGGATTGAGGGTCACGGAGCCAAGGTGAGTAGATGGAGTTACGATACAGATTAACAATGACCTCACTGAACGGTGGAAAAGGCTCGAGGGGCTGAATCTCCCTGGACGTCTCAAGGTGCTTTACAGCCAATGAAGTACTTTTGAAGTGTAGTCATTGTTGCAATGTGGGAAACGCGGCAGCCAATTTGCGCACAGCAAGCTCCCACAAACAACAATGAGATAAAGGACCAGATAATCTGTTTTAGTGATGTTGGATAAATATTGGCGAGGACACCGGGGAGAACTCCCCTGCTCTTCTTCGACATAGTACAATGGGATCTTTTATGTCCACCTGAGAGAGCAGACGGGACCTTAGTTTAGTGTCTCATCCAAAAGACGGCATCTCTGACAGTGCAGCGCTCCCTCAGTACTGTTCCTCTGACAGTGCAGTGCTCCCTCAGTACTGCCCCTCCGACATTGCGGCACTCCCTCAGTATCGCCCCCCCGACAGTGCAGCACTCCCTCAGTACCGCCCCTCCGACAGTGCGGCACTCCCTCGGTACTGCCCCTCCGACAGTGCACTGCTCACTCAGTACTGCCCCTTCGACAGTGCAACGCTCCCTCAGTACTGCCCCTCCGACAGTGCGGTGCTCCCTCAGTTTCTGGAGTAGGACTTAAACCCACAATCTTTGGACTCGGAGGCGAGAGTGCTCCCCACTGAACTACAGCTGAGAAGAAAGTAAAATGGATCAATCAACATTGTCAGAGAGAGAGAGAGAGAGAATGGTTACAACAGAGAGAGGTCGGAGGCGAGAGAAGGAAGGCCAGTATGACAATCAAGTGATCGTATTTGAAGGAGAACATATGAGATAGACACACACACACACACAGCGGGGGAGTGAGAGCGAGTGTGATTGTGAGTGTATTTGGTAGAGTACTGAGACGGACCTGACTACCGACTAAGACCAATGCAATGAGCCACAGCGGACTGGCACTGGGCCAGAGAGAGCAGTGGACCAAAACAGACAGAGACTGCTGGCCTGCCTCTAATCCCACTGATATACTGAGAGGCTCATTACTGTTACCATCCAATGTATTTGTATTGTTTGCGCCATCCTCCTGACTCCGTGTACACAAGCCAGATCTTTCATTACTGTAACTTCCGATGATGAGATCATTTGTAGTTCCTGAATTGCAAAATACTGGTCTTATGTTGTCATGGAAACCTGCAGGAGTTAAAAAAAATGATGTGAGGCCGAAAGTAATGACGAGTGGAAGACGGTCAGATGTTACACCCGACATGCGTCAATCATTGGCCTCTTCATGTCAGATTATAGAAGTCATCAAATACCCGCTGAAACTCAGTTCCTGTGCGTAAAACGTTTTCTATAATCTTTATTTCTTTCCCATTTCTAGGTGAAGGGACAATACAAACCCTACTCCTGTATGTTATATGCAGGACATCTCTTCAGTTGCCTCCCCTTCTCCTCCCACTCCTCGCACTCCGAATCACCATCTCTTCTCCCGATTCCCTCCCCCTCCCAATCACCTCCCCCTCCCAATCACCTCCCCCTCCCAATCACCTCCCCCTCCCAATCACCTCCCCCTCCCAATCACCTCCCTCTCCCAATCACCTCCCCCTCCCAATCACCTCCCTCTCCCAATCACCTCCATCTTCTCCAAATCACCTCCCTCCTCTCCTACTCACCTCCTCTCCTCCAATCACCTCCCCCTCCCAATCACCTCCCTCTCCCAATCACCTCCATCTTCTCCAAATCACCTCCCTCCTCTCCTACTCACCTCCTCTCCTCCAATCTCCTCCCCTCCCAATCATCTCACCCTCTCCCGAATCCCTCTCCCCTCTCCCAAAGAGCTGTCCCTCCCCCACCCCCCCAATCATCTTCCCCCCCTCTCCTGATCACCTCCCCCTCTCCAGAATCCCTCTCCCCTCTCCCAATTGCCTCCCCCTCTCCCAAATATCCCCGCCTCTCCCGGTCACTTACCCCAATCATTCCCCCCTCCCGATCCCCTCCTTACCCCAGGACCTACCCGGAAATGTAAACCCACTTTGCCAGCGAGCTGCCTGGGGAAACCAGCAGATTCCACAGCTTACACGAGGTCTAATGCCCAATATCGCATGCACCTCGGGCCCAAGTTGTTCTGGTGCTGGGATCGTTCCCTGAGGCCCAGTTTGCCCCAGCATTATCCAATTTGCCCCCAAAGTCTCTCTACTCGGGCACCAATAATGATTTCCAGACTTGTGCGGTTTTAAGCTTTTGAAAACAGAAAAGCTTTGAAATGAATGGCAGCTTGATGAGTGACGTCCGTCTTAATTATACCCGGTCGCCCCTATTCCAGTGAAGCTATTTAAAAATGCAATAGTTAAACCAGCTTCCTCTGAATCCAGGTAATGCTTGGCATTGCCAGAAGGGCTGGGACAAAGCCAGATGCAATATTGAGCCAGTTTTATCTTGTGGATGTTGGAAGCAGAGCCAAGGGGTACTGTGGGTGTGTGCGCTGGGAAAAGGTGACAATCAAACGTTAACATGACATCTCTGTGGTTAGATACCCAATGAAAGGACCCGAGGGTGTTGGATTGGAGACTCCGTTCCCTAGCGTATAAGATTATGAGGGGGCTTGACAAGGTGGATGCAGAGAGGATGTTTCCACTGATAGGGCAGACTAGAACTAGGGGGCATAATCTTAGAATACGGGGACGCCCATTTAAAACTGAAATGAGGAGGAATTTCTTCTCTCAGAGGGTTGTAAATCTATGGAATTCGCTGCCTCAGGGAGCTGTGGCAGCTGGGTCATTGAATAAATTTAAGACAGAGATAGACAGTTTCTTAACCGATAAGGGAATAAGGGGTTATGGGGAGCGGGCAGGGAAGTGGACCTGAGTCCATGATCGGATCAGCCATGACTGTACTAAATGGCGGAGCAGGCTTGAGGGGCCATATGGCCGACTCCTGTTCCTATTTCTTATGTTCTTATGTTCGAACCATCGATTCCACCACCACCCTCCCTCTCTCTAGCCCCTGTCGCAGGCTGAACCAGACTTCCCACAACCTAAGCATCCTATTCAACTCTGAGCTGAGCTAACAAAGTATCAGCCTTGGTTTTGAACTCAAGTCTCTAGAGTGGGACTTGGGCCGATGATCTTCTGATTCAGGGGCGCGAGTGCTACCAACTGAGCCATGGCTGGGGTTGGTGTCATCAAGGTATATAATGTGTTAGATCATGTTTTATACAGGTTCATCATATCGCCCTCCTGTATGGCTCAGAGACGTGGACCATATACATTAGACACCTCAAGTCGCTGGAGAAATACCACCAATGATGTCTCCGCAAGATCCTGTAAATCCCCTGGGAGGATAGACGCACCAACGTCAGTGTTCTCGATCAGTCCAACATCCCAAGCATTGAAGCACTGACCACACTCGACCAGCTCCGTTGGGTGAGCCACATTGTCCGCATGCCCGACACAAGACTCCCAAAGCAAGCGCTCTACTCGGAACTCCTACACGGCAAGCGAGCCCCAGGTGGGCAGAGGAAATGTTTCAAGGACACCCTCAAAGCCTCCTTGATAAAGTGCAACATCCCCATCGACACCTGGGAATCCCTGGCCAAAGACCGCCCTAAGTGGAGGAAGAGCATCCGGGAGGGCGCTGAGCACCTCGAGTCTCCTCGCCGAGAGCATGCAGAAATCAAGCGCAGGCAGCGGAAGGAGCGTGCGGCAAACCAGTCCCACCCACCCTTTCCTCCAATCACTGTCTGTCCCACCTGTGACAGAGACTGTAATTCCCGTATTGGACTGTTCAGTCACCTGAGAACTCACTTTTGGAGTGGAAACAAGTCTTCCTCGATTTCGAGGGACTTTCTATGATGATAATCATAATTTCCACGCTTTTGTGCTCTATACCTCGATTTATGAAGCCCATGATCCCGTAAGCTTTTTCAACTGCTTGCTGAACCTGCCCTAGGGTGCATTAGTGGGATGAGCTTTAATAGTCAGTCTGAAGAGACAGCCCACGATCCAACAAATGGAACCATTCCAGGGCACAGTGGTGTTCTCAGGCCAGCGAAGCCATCGCAATGGCTTGAAGACAAAGAGACCCCATCATGGTGGTTCTCTTAGCGTTCGTGTCATGTTTGTAACTACAATGTAACACCATTGTATTAATGTATACACTCAACTTAGATGCACACGTTGACCACAGGGGGTGAACTTGTGGGAGACACTCCTTACCTGATCACACAGGTATAAAAAGGGAGGTCCCACGCAGGGTCATCGTCTTTGGAGTCCTGTAATAAAGAGTTAAGGTCACAGATTGGCCTTGTCCCTGGAATGTGCCTCGTGTGGCTTCATGCTTTAGAGTAAGGACTTTACAGTTTGGATAGGAATTTGTTAAACTGAACTCTACCTATATTTGACAAGAACAACAATTCACATTCATATAACGCCTTTAACGTAGTAAAACATCCCAAGATGTTTAAAATTCTGACGGGGTTAGACAGGTTAGATGCAGGAAGAATGTTCCCAATGTTGGGGAAGTCCAGAACCAGGGGACACAGTCTAAGGATAAGGGGGAAGCCATTTAGGACCGAGATGAGGAGGAATTTCTTCACCCAGAGAGTGGTGAACCTGTGGAATTCTCTACCACAGAAAGTTGTTGAGGCCAATTCACTAAATATATTCAAAAAGGAGTTAGATGAAGTCCTTACTACTCGGGGAATCAAGGGGTATGGTGAGAAAGCAGGAATGGGGTACTGAAGTTGCATGTTCAGCCATGAACTCATTGAATGGCGGTGCAGGCTAGAAGGGCCGAATGGCCTACTCTTGCACCTATTTTCTATGTTCTATGTTTCTATGTAAGATGCTTCACAGGAGCGTAATTAGAATTTTTGTTTACATCAAACTAGATAAGGAGATTATAGTGACTAAAAGCTGGATCAAAGGACCTTCTTAAAGGAGGTGCGAGAGGTAGAGACGTGGAGAGGTTTAGGGAGGGAATTCCAGAACTTAGAGCTCAGGCAGCTGAAGGCACGGCCACCAATGGTGGAGCGATTAAAATCGCAGGATGCGCAAGAGGGCAGAATTGGAGGAGCTAGAGATCTCGGAGGGTTGTGGGGCTGGAGGAGGTTACAGAGATCATCATCATCATAGGAAGTCCCTCAAAATCGAGGAAGACTTGCTTCCACTCTAAAAGTGAAGTCCAATAGGGGAATTACAGTCTCTGTCACAGGTGGGACAGACAGTGGTTGAAGGAAAGGGGTGGGTGGGGAGTCTTGTTTGCCGCACGCTCCTTCCGCTGCCTGCGTTTGTTTTCTGCATGCTCTCGGCAACGAGACTCGAGGTGCTCAGCGCCCTCCCGGATGCTCTTCCTCCACTTAGGGCGGTCTTTGGCCAGGGATTCCCAGGTGTCGGTGGGCATGTTGCACTTTATCAAGGAGGCTTTGAGGGTGTCCTTGAAACGTTTCCTCTGCTCACCTGGGGCTCACTTACCGTGTAGGAGTTCCGAGTAGAGCGCTTGCTTTAGGAGTCTTGTGTCGGGCATGCAGACAATGTGGCTCACCCAACGGAGCTGGTAGAGTGTGGTCAGCGCTTCGATGCTTGGGATGTTGGCCTGATCGAGAACTCTGATGTTGCTGCATCTATCCGCCCAGGGGATTTGCAGGATCTTGCGGAGACATCGTTGGTGGTATTTCTCCAGCGATTTGAGGTGCCTGCTGTATATGGTCCACGTTTCTGAGCCATACAGGAGGGCGGGTATCACTACAGCCCTGTAGACCATAAGCTTGGTGCCAGATTTGAGGGCCTGATCCTCGAACACTCTCTTCCTCAGGTGACCGAAAGCTGCACTGGCGCACTGGAGGCGGTGTTGGACCTCGTCGTCAATGTCTGCCCTTACTGATATAGGGAGGAGGCAAGACCATGGAAGGATTTGAAAACAAGGATGAGAATTTTTAAATCAAGGCTTTGCCGGACCGGGAGCCAATGTAGGTCAGTGAGCACAGGGTGTGATGGGTGAACGGGACTCGGTGCGAGTGAGGACATGGGGGTAGCCGAGTTTTGGATGAGCTCAAGTTTACAGAGGGTGGGACCGCAAAGCGTTGGAGATCAGTCCATTCAGGAGCCATTTGAGGGAGAAGAGAGGGTGTGTGGGGTCACATAGTCCTGGCCATGTTGACATGATCCTGCTAGCAACTCTGTGTGGGTTGGAAAGCTTTGTCTCCCGGGCAACAATGAATTCAAACAACATTTGCTGACACTTCTCAACCCAGCTGTGGGTAATTTTAGTTGCCACGTGACCGTGTCCGATAGCAGGCTTCGAATTCTGGGCCGGCTTTGATTTGGACACCTGCTGCGGACTGTAACTTTAGAGCCTGCACATTGAAAAAGATTTCTGTTTCTCCTCCCCTCCCGCCTGCATTTTCCTTGGATCCATTTCCGATTCCTAGCCAAGCACACATTAAATCTATTACTCTGATTAAGTGCAAAATCAAGAAGGAAGAAAGACTGGCATGTATCTAGGACGCCCCAAAGCACTTTACAGCCAATGAAGTACTTTTTGAAGTGTAGTCACAGTGTAATGTAGGTAGCCAATTTGCGCACAGCAAGGTCCCAGAAACAGCAAGGTGATAATGACCCGATGATCTGTTTTTTAGTGGTGTTAGCTCATATTGGCCCAGGAACATTGCGGAGAACTCCTTCTGCTCCTCGTCAAAATAGTACCATGGTATCTTTTACATCCACCCGAGAGAGCAGACGGGGCCTCGGCTTTAAGAAAGCAAATGGCATGCTGGCCTTCATAGCGAGGGGATTTGAATATAGGAACAGGGAGGTCTTACTGCAGTTGTACAGGACCTTGGTGAGACCACACCTTGAATATTGTGTACAGTTTTGGTCTCTTAATCTGAGGAAGGACATTCTTGCTATTGAGGAAGTGCAGCGAAGGTTCACCAGATTGATTCCTGGGATGGCAGGACTGACCTTTGAAGAAAGACTAGATCGACTAGGCTTATATTCACTGTAATTTAGAAGAATGAGAGGGGATCTCATAGAAACATATAAAATTCTGACGGTATTGGACAGGTTAGATGCGGGAAGAATGTTCCCGATGCCGGGAAGTACAGAACCAGGGGTCACAGTCTAAGGATAAGGGGTAAGCCATTTAGGACCGAGATGAGGAGAAACTTCTTCATCCAGAGAGTGGTGAACCTGTGGAATTCTCTACACAGACAGTTGTTGAGGCCAGTTTGTTAGATATATTCAAAAGGGACTTAGATGTGGCCCTTACGGCTAAAGGGATCAAGGGGAATGGAGAGAAAGCAGGAAAGGGGTACTGAGGTTGCATGATCAGCCATGATCATATTGAATGGTGGTGCAGGCTTGAAGGGCCGAATGGCCTACTCCTGCACCTACTTTCTATGTTTCTATGTCTCATCTGAAAGGCGGCACCTCCAACAGCGCAGCAGTGAAGCGTCAGGCCCCATGCTCAAGTCCCCGGAGTGACTCCAAGGCGAGAGAATGACCAACTGAGCCACGGCTGACACTGAGGCCGGGTCTCATGTTTCTCTGCGTGGAGCAAGTTCCCCATCTCTGCCGCGCCGATCGAGGCAGTGCAAAATGTAAAGCGCGTCCCCATAGGAACAAGTGTAGACCATTCATCCCCTCGAGCCTGTCCTGCCAATCAATTAGATCATGGCGGATCTGTATCGCAAATCTCGGAGGCTTATTTGTCTCAGGTGCTCGCCATTTAGTTTTTTTCAATGGAGTGAAAATCGGGCGGGTCCGACAAAGTGCAGCTGATCCATCCCGGCAGCTGACCACCCATTGAGTAAAATGTTTCCCTTGTGGCTCTGAATGGGATTAAGAATGTAAGAAATAGGAGCAGAAATAAGCCATATGGCACCTCTTGCCTTCAATTCTGGCCTCGTGCATCTCCGATTTTAATCGCTCCACCATCGGCGGCCGTGCCTTCAACTGCCTGGGCCCCAAGCTCTGGAATTCCCTCCCTAAACCTCCGCCTCTCTCTTTCCTTCTTTAAGACGCTCCTTAAAACCTACCTCTTGTTGGTCACCTGACCTAATACCTCCTTTTGTGGCTCGGTGTTAAATTTTGTTTTGTAACGCTCCTGTGAAGCGCCTTGGGACGTTGAAGGTGCTATATAGATGCAAGTTGTTGTTGTCGCTCCACCATTCAATAAGATCATGGCTTATCTTCTCCCTCAGCTCCACATTGTGGGATGGCCCGGGCCTGACTTAACCCCTCGTGACCCATCTGCACCCTATCCACCGGCGATCGGTTCGCAGGTTGAAGGAAAGGATGCTGGCCCTCAGTTACTAACAGGAACAATTGGACAACTTGTAGGTGGCCCCTGTGCTGTTGGGACTTCTTCCAGCTCCTATTTATTATCAATTTGATCTTGGGATGTGGGCGCTGCTGGCAAGGCGGGCATTTATTTTCCCAATCCGAGTTGCCCTCTAGAAGGTGGTGGGCATGGGCTTTCTTTGTACAGTTGTGGTCTACTAATCTGAGGAAGGACATTCTTGCTATTGAGGGTGTTCAGCGAAGGTTCACCAGACTGAATCCCGGGATGGCAGGACTGACATATGAAGAAAGACTGGATTGACTAGGCTTATATTCACTGTGATTTAGAAGAATGAGAGGGGATCTCATAGAAACATATAAAATTCTGACGGGATTGGACAGGTTAGATGCAGGAAGAATGTTCCCGATGTTGGGGAAGTCCAGAACCAGGGGTCACAGTCTAAGGATAAGGGGTAAGCCATTTAGGACTGAGATGTGGAGAAACTTCTTCACTCAGAGAATTGTGAACCTGTGGAATTCTCTACACAGAAAGTTGTTGAGGCCAGTTCGCTAGATATACTCAAAAGGGAGTTAGATGTGGCCCTTATGACTAAAGGGATCAAGGGGTATGGAGAGAAAGCAGGAATGGGGTACTAAAGTTGCAAAAATGATCAGCATGGTGCAGGCTCGAAGGGCCGAATGATCTACTCCTGCATCTATTTTCTATGTTTCTATGTTTCTTTGTGAACCTCTATGGTCCATGTGTTACCCTTTGTAGACCATCATCCGTGCCTTTCTTACCTCCAGACTTGATTATTCCAACACACTCCTGGCTGGCCTCCCACATTCCACCCTATGCAATCTTGACGTCATCCAAAACTCAGCAGCTCGTGTCCTAACTCGCACCAAGTCCCGCTCACCCATCACCCTTGTGTTCGCCGACCTACATTGTCTCTCGGTTAAGCAAAGCCTCGATTTCAAAATTCTCATCCTTGTTTACAAATCCTTTCATGGCCTCGCCCCTCCCTTTTTCTGTAATCTCCTCCAGCTCCACAACCCCCCGAGATGTCTGCGCTCCTGTAATTCTGCCCTATTGAGCATCCCTGATTATAATCGCTCCACCATCGGTGGCCGTGCCTTCTGTTGCCTGGGCCCCAAGCTCTGGAACTCCCTCCCTAAACCTCTCCGCCTCTCTACCTCTCTTTCCTCCTTTAAGACACTCCTTAAAACCTACCTCTTTGACCAAGCTTTTGGTCACCTGTGCTAATTTCTACTTATGTGGCTCAGTGTCAAATGTATTTGTTTTATCTTAAAACACTCCTGTGGAGTGCCTTGGGATGTTTTACAATGTTAAAGGCGCTATATAAATACAAGTTGCTGTTGTTGTTATTCTTTGTAGCAGTTTGATACAACTGGGCCATTTCAGAGAACAGTTAATAGTCAACCACATTGCTGTGGGTCTGGAGTCACATAGAGGCCCAGACCGGGTAAGGATGGCAGATTGCCTTCCCTAAAGGACATTAGTGAACAGATGGGGTTTTATGACAATCCGACATCTTTATTATCACTTTTACTGATACCAGCTTTATTTTTAAACAAAATTCAAATTCTCAAACTGTCACGGTGGGCAGCTCCTGTATAGTAACATAGAAACATAGAAAGTAGGTGCAGGAGTAGGCCATTCGGCCCTTCAAGCCTGCACCGCCATTCAATATGATATGGCTGATCATGCAACTTCAGTACCCCACTCCCGCTTTCTCTCCATACCCCTTGATCCCCTTAGCCGTAAGGGCCACATCTAACTCCCTCTTGAATATATCCAACGAACTGGCCTCAACAACTTTCTCAGGGATTCAAGGGATATGGGGACAGTGCAGGAAAGTGGAGTTGAGGTAGAAGATCAGCCATGATCTCATTGAATGGTGGAGCAGACTCGAGGGTCCGAATGGCCGACTCCTGCTCCTATATTTTATGTTCTTACCCCTACACGACCAGACCCATTATGTGGATAGTTTATTGTCCGCGACTGCCGTTGACCCAAGCATTCTACTGATAGTGGGTGACCCTGTGTGAGGCAGGGGGGGTTAACCCTGGTGGTTCCCCACATGACAACGGATTCCTGTCTCAACTGCTGCACTTTGAGGAGTTCTGGAACTTTCCAGAGGGAGTGAAGGACAGCGGGGAACTCATTGTTCGCCAGGGTGAATTCCTCTTCTAATACAAAAATGGGAAATGTTTGATTTTCTCTGTATTGTGGTAACAAAATGACAGACACGTGTTGCAAAGAAACATTACTTTTGAGAGTGCAACTTTGCAGCAGTTGGTTAATTGGAAAAAAAATTGCTAGAATGGAACTTAATTCCTGAAATGATTTCAAACGAGGAAAGCCCCAGAGACTGTCTATCTCCCACCCATTCACACTGCTCTCCAGAACAGGCGTGAGTTGCTTCTTGAACAGATTCACACTTCAAAGGCCCTTCAGAGCAGAGGTGGAGATCAAAGATGGGGTCACAGTTGGTTCAGGGTGTTTTGAGAAGAGCAGAAGGAACAGTGAGAAAAGGAATACGGAGAGCTGGGCTGAAACCTGTTTCTAAAACGAGCTGTTTGGCAGCGTGTGTAATGCAGGAGGGGCCAGGCACCTTCCCCCTTCCAACACCCAACTTTCCCCACCTCTCCTGAGGATGGTGACTCCTGCTGAGATCCAGATCCCAGGCAATGGTTATCCCCCACTACCTTATCCGTGAGTTATCAGCCGAGTGCGCGAAGGACAAAAGGCTGTTTGTCTTTGTTTGGGAGAATGTTTTAAAAAGCCTTGCATTTCTATAGCACCTTTCACGACCACCAGATGTTGCAAAGTGCTTTACAGTCACTGAAATACATTTTGAAGTGTAGTCACTGTTGTAATGTAGGAAATGCGGCAGCCAATTTGCGCACAGCAAGCTCCCACAAACAGCAAAGTGATAATGACAAGATAATCTTTTTTTATTATGTTGATTGAGGGATAAATATTGACCCAGAACACCAGGGATAACTGCTCTGCTCTTTTTCGAAATAGTTTAAAAAAAATTAATTCATGGGATGTGGGCGGTGCTGGCAAGGCCCGCATTTATTGCCCTTCTTGAACCAGTGCAGTACTTATTTGTAGCAGTTTGGTATGACTGAGTGTCTCGCTGGGCCATTTCAGAGGGCAGTTAAGAGTGAACCACATTGCTGTGGGTCTGGAGTCACATATAGGCCAGAGCAGGTAAGGGCAGCAGATTTCATTCTCTAAAGGGAGATTAGTCAGATGGGCTTTACAACAATCCAGTAGTTACATGGTCACCTTTATTAATACTAGCTTTTTATTCCAGATTTATTTAATTAACTGGACTTAAATTTCCCCAGCTGCCGTGGTGGGATTTGAACTCATGTCGCTGGATCATTATAGTCCAGTAACATAACCATTATGCTATAGTGCCATGGAATCTTTTACATCCACCTGAGAGAGCAGATGGGGCCTTGGTTTCACGTCTCATTCGAAAGACAGCACCTCCAACAGTGCAGCACTCCCTCAGTACTGCCCCTCCGACAGTGCAGCACTCCCTCAGTACTGCCCCTCCGACAGTGCGGCGCTCCCTCAGCACTGCCCTTCCGACAGTGCGACGCTCCCTCAGTACTGCCCCTCCAACAGCGTGGTGCTCCCTCAGTACTGCCCCTCCGACAATGCAGCGCTCCCTCAGCACTGCCCCTCCGACAGTGCGGCGCTCCCTCAGTACTGCCCCTCCCACAGTGTGGTGCTCCCTCAGTACTGCCCCTCCGACAGTGCGGCGCTCCCTCAGTACTGCCCCTCCGACAGTGCGGTGCTCCCTCAGTACTGCCCCTCCGACAGTGCAGCACTCCTCCAGTACTGACCCTCCGACAGTGCGGCGCTCCCTCAATACTGCCCCTCTGACAGTGCAGCCCTCCCTCAGTACTGCCCCTCCGACAGTGCGGTGCTCCCTCAGTACTGCCCCTCCGACAGTGCGGCGCTCCCTCAGTACTGCCTCTCCGACAGTGCAGCACTCCCTCAGTACTGCCCCTCCGACAGTGCAGCACTCCCTCAGTACTGCCCCTCCGACAGTGCAGCAGTCCCTCAGTACTGCCCCTCCGACAGTGCAGCACTCCCTCAGTACTGCCCCTCCGACAGTGCAGCACTCCCTCAGTACTGCCCCTCCGACAGTGCAGCACTCCCTCAGTACTGCCCCTCCGACAGTGCGGTGCTCCCTCAGTACTGCCCCTCCGACAGTGCAGCACTCCTTCAGTACTGACCCTCCGACAGTGCGGCGCTCCCTCAGTACTGCCTCTCCGACAGTGCAGCACTCCCTCAGTACTGCCCCTCCGACAGTGCAGCACTCCCTCAGTACTGCCCCTCCGACAGCGTGGCGCGGCCTCAGTACTTCACTGGAGTGTCAGCCTGTATTTTTGTGCTCGAGTCCTTGGAGTGGGACTTGAACCCACAACTATCTGACTCAGAGGCGAGTGTGCTACCTCCCCTGTTGTGGCACGCACACACGGTTTGAAGGAACACAGATTGAGCCACAGAGCCCAGACTTGAGACCTCAGCAAACGTGAAGCAGTTTCAGTTTTTAATTTGAAAAGTATTCTTATCAAGAAACAGAGAAATGATTTTAAACATTCTATTCCCTGAGCTCGATGAAAGCCTCAGGAACAAGGTCACAAAAATGACAAAGTGTTAATGAAGTGTACTGTAACTGTCAGTCTCAGCCAGTCCTTCCACACGTTCTACCTCAGCCTCTCTGGAACCTATTGGCGCAAGACAGGGTGTGTTTGCAAAAGGCAGAATCTGAATTCGGTTCTTTTATAATCCCATGCAACAGGAGGCACGATTAGAAAGTGCCTCCATGGGTTAGGGATTGGAAGAATTCCTCTTTCCCGATGAGTATGTGTTAAGGGGCAATTGTGCTTTCTATGAGGTCGGGCTAATGAGTCAGATTGTGCGCAGGGAGAGGAAGTTATCGTGCTGCCATCTGCAACATCTAAAAGGTTATTTAGAGGAAAATCTTGTCTTGCATACAGGCTTTTGGTCACAACTTTCTGTGGTGAATTGCTATTTGAAATATTTTCCAGTCAGTTACCAGCCATGGGAATGATTGTATAGTGGGTATGTTACTGGACTTATAATCCAGAGGCCTGGACTAGTGATCTGAAGACATGAGTTCAAATCCTACCTGGGAAGCTGGGGAATTTAAATTCAGTTAATTAAATAAATTCAGAATTAAAAAGCTAGTATCAGTAATGTCCTTTTGGGGAAGGGAATCTGCTGTCCTTACCCACACTGACCTCATCATCACAGGCAGTCCCTCAAAATCGAGGAAGACTTGCTTCCATTCCAAAAGTGAGTTTTCAGGTGACTGAACAGTCCAATGCGGGAATGACAGTCTCAGACAGTGGTTGAAGGAAAGGATGGGTGGGGAGTCCGGTTTTCCGCACGCTCCTTCCGCTTCCTGCGCTTGTTTTCTGCATGCTCTCGGCGAGGAGACTCGAGGTGCTCAGCGCCCTCCCGGATGCTCTTCCTCCACTTAGGGCGGTCTTTGTCCAGGGACTCCCAGGTGTCGATGGGGATGTTGCACTTTATCAAGGAGGCTTTGAGGGTGTCCTTGAAACGTTTCCTCTGCCCACCTGGGGATCACCTGTCATGTTGGAGTTCCGAGTAGAGTGCTTGCTCGAGTAGACCCACAGCAATGTGGATGACTCTGAAATGGCCTAGCATGCCACTCAGTTGTATCAAACTGCTTTGGGATGGGCAATAAATGCTGGCCTTGCCAGTGATGCCCACTTCCAATAAATGAACAAAGCGTTTTGTTCCATCAGTTAGATGCTTTCACCATTAGGTGGCTCTGTGGAGAGATTCTCACAAATCTATCTCCCACTTCCATCACCACAGGTGAGTAACTAGTTTCAAATAATTAGCGTGACTTCACACCTGTAACACCCAATGTTGGGGGTCACCCATTCACTACTTCAGCAGGGGTTTACCTCACCTCCTCCACCACGCTTTTCAACCTTGGTGGTCTCTGGCTTTGGCTCTTGGCCCCTTCACCAAATTTCTCAAGTTGAAAAACCATTTTCATGAGCACCTGTATCACCGACCTTTGTCGAGTTTGAGGGTGCGAGGATGAGACTATCAGCTAGAAAGGTCTGAAAGTTGATACTGGGTCCCGGTATTGTGTAAATAAAGCAGCAGTACGGAGAGGTCAGGCTAGAATCAGGAACACAACAGTGATGCTTTTGCAGTGTTTGGTATACAATTGGTTATTAGAAAGTGCAAGATATATTATGCAGTGAAATTATATAGAAGAGTGCAATGTACAATTTGAACCTGGTATACAATAATCAAATGCAATAATCAGGATAAGGGGTCGGCCATTTAGGACCGAGATGAAGAGAAATTTCTTCACTCAGAGGGTGGTGAATCTTTGGAATTCTCTGCCCCAGAGAGCTGTGGAGGCCCAGTCGTTGAATATATTCAAAACAGAAATCAATCGATTTTTGGATACTAAGGGAATCAAGGGATATGGGGATCGGGCGGGAGAGTGGAGTTGAGGTTGAAGATCAGCCTTGATCTGATTGAATGGTGGAGCAGGCTCGAGGGGCCGAATGGCCGACTCCTGCTCCTATTTTGTATGTTCTTATCTTCTTATATACATCATAAAATATACTATATTTTATAGCACATGTTAAGTTTGGTTATTGATTTTTGAGGCTTCCCTTCTTCCTATAAGCTACAAATTATAAAAGACAAGCTTGGTGATATTTCTCACCATTATAACACTTCAAAAAGTACTTCATTGGCTGTAAAGTACTTTAGGACGTCCTGAAAGGCACTATGTAAATGCAAATCTTTCCTTTTTCTTTAAATGTTGTGTTGACATCCAACGGGGGATTCGCATCTGGTCGGAGTGACCACTGGGTCAGGAGTAGTAATCCCACCTCCTGAGTCAGAAGGGTAGGGTTCGATTCCCACTCCAGTCAGTCCTGGCGAGCAGAGAATGGAGTACTGGATTTGAATACTGGATTAATGTACAGCGGGGCTTCCTGCCTCCGATGGGTTCATTGTAAAGGGTGGGTGGGGCTCTTTACCCTTGGTACCTCGGAGAAGATACTCCCACGATAAAAACTGCTAGAAAGGCGTAATGTATTTGCTTCATGGATTCTTTGCTTAAGAATTCAAGGCAACACATTGCTATTGAGAACTAGTTGGTTTATTAACAAAGGTTTAACAATCACACTATACATTACCAGTTCATCCACTAGGCTCACGACTGAATACCTCATCGTGGATGACCTAGACCCAACTGGTTGGGGTTTTATTGAGTCTTGTGAACATCACGTGACTGGTTAAGCCATTCCCAACTCAACAGCTCTATAAACCTATGAGCATACTCGCAGGTGCATGCATTACAGAAGGCAACAAGAAATCAACTGAGCTACTCTTCCCCTAATAAGTGGTTCAGGAATCACGTGAGTGAGATTTGCTTTAGAGTCTTTCCTGGGGCGGAGCGCAATGGAAGGACTGTCGGAGAGATTGAGGCGTTGTGCTGTTCACTAGGCTGAGCTGCAGCCATAAAAGTGGCACAGGTGGGATTGTGGTTTATGGAAGATACAACCTTGTTTAGCAGGTGTTTGCTACCACACCAGAGCTGCCTCATGACCTTGCTGGATCAGGGTAGGGACAAGGCTAGAGCTGGATCATAAAGGCAGCATCAGGCAGAAATCCGCCTCTTAATAACAAGCTGTTTGCCCAGAGATTCATCTCCATCACTTTGAGCTTTCACAGCTCCAGATCTGTCAATCTCTCATTTGTAATTGGGATGTGGACATTGCTGACAAGGCCGGCATTTATTACCCATTCCTAGTTGTCCTAAAAGGTAGGGTTGCCAACTCTGGTTGGATATATTCCTGGAACTTTCATCACATGATCTCCCACCTCTAATAAGGTTGCACAGTCAAACAGCCTTTATTCCCATTCCAATATTTCTATAACTAATAAACAAAAGTAATTATAGAAAATTTAATAAACCACGTAATTTTTTAAATGTACCCTATATCCCGTGTGTTGCTCACAACAGTGAAAGAAAGACTTGCATTTATATAGCGCCTTTCAGAACCACCGGACATCTCAAAGCACTTTACAGCCAATGAAGTACTTTTGGAGTGTAGTCACTGTTGTAATGTAAGAAACGCGGCAGCCAATTTGCGCACAGCAAGCTCCCACAAACAGCAATGCGATAATGACCAGATAATCTGTTTTAGTGATGTTGATTGAGGGATAAATATTGGCCAGGACACCAGGGATAACCCCCGCTGCTCTTCTTCGAAATAGTGCCATGGGATCTTTTACATCCACCTGGGAGGGCAGACAGGGCCTCAGTTTAACATCTGATCTGAAAGATGGCACCTCCAACAGGGCAGCACTCCACTGGAGTATCAGCCCAGATTTTTGTGCTCAAGTCTCTGGAGTGGGACTTGAACCCACAACCTTCTGACGCAGAGGCAAGTATGCTATCCACTGAGCCACAGTGTCCAGGAAATAAATCTTCAATTCCTGGAGACTCCAGGGTAATCCTGGAGGGTTGGCAACCCCTACTGAGAAGGTGTTGGTGGGCCTTCTCCTTGAACCATTGCAGTTCTTGTTCTGATGGCGGTTCCATGATGGGGCTCATATCTGTTGGCTTCCTTTCCTGATAAAAACAACAACTTGCATTCAAATAGCGCCTTTAACTTAGTAAAACGTCCCAAGGCGCTTTACAGGAGTGTTATCAGACAAACGTTGACACAGGTCCACATGAAGCGATATTAGGACAGGTGGCAAGAGATAGAGGAAGCATCTTAAAGGAGGAGAGAGAGGTAGAGAGGTGGACAGGTAATTCCAGAGCTTAGGGCCCAGGCAACTGAAGGTACGGCCGCCAAGGGTGGAGCGATGAAAATCGGTGATGCTCAAGAGACCAGAATTGGAGGAGCGCAGAGTTCTCGGAGGTTTGTAGAGCTGGAGGAGGTTACAGAGATAGGGCCCAGGGGGCGAGGCCACGGAGGGATTTGAAAACAAGGATAAGAATTTTAAAATCGAGTTGTTGTTGGTCCGGGAGCCAATGTTAGGTCTGGGGGCACAGGGGGTGATGGGTGAGCGGGACTCGGTGTGAGTTAGGACACGGGGCAGAGAGCACAGGGTGATGGGTGAGTAGGACTCGGTGCGAGTTAGGACATGGGGCAGCGAGCACAGTGGGTGATGGGTGAGCGGGACTTGGTGCGAGTTAGGACACGGGGCAGCGAGCACAGGGGGTGATGGGTGAACGGGACTTGGTGCGAGTTAGGACACGGGGCAGCGAGCACAGGTGGTGATGGGTGAGCGGGACTTGGTGCGAGTTAGGACACGGGGCAGTGAGAACAGGCGGTGATGGGTGAACG
Source organism: Pristiophorus japonicus (assembly GCF_044704955.1). Lineage (NCBI taxonomy): Eukaryota > Metazoa > Chordata > Chondrichthyes > Pristiophoridae > Pristiophorus > Pristiophorus japonicus. The sequence goes on along the minus strand of NC_091987.1, from coordinate 213,440,724 downwards.
GGACTTGGTGCGAGTTAGGACACGGGGCAGCGAGCACAGGGGATTTGAGTACAAGGGCAGGGAGGTGTTGCTACAATTGTACAGGGCCTTGGTGAGGCCACACCTGGAGTATTGTGTACAGTTTTGGTCTCCTAACCTGAGGAAGGACATTCTTGCTATTGAGGGAGTGCAGCGAAGGTTCACCAGACTGATTCCCGGGATGGCGGGACTGACCTATCAAGAAAGACTGGATCAACTGGGCTTGTATTCACTGGAGTTCAGAAGAATGAGAGGGGACCTCATAGAAACGTTTAAAATTCTGACGGGGTTAGACAGGTTAGATGCAGGAAGAATGTTCCCAATGTTGGGGAAGTCCAGAACCAGGGGGCACAGTCTAAGGATAAGGGGGAAGCCATTTAGGACCGAGATGAGGAGGAATTTCTTCACCCAGAGAGTGGTGAACCTGTGGAATTCTCTACCACAGAAAGTTGTTGAGGCCAATTCACTAAATATATTCAAAAAGGAGTTAGATGAAGTCCTTACTACTAGGGGAATCAAGGGGTATGGTGAGAAAGCAGGAATGGGGTACTGAAGTTGCATGTTCAGCCATGAACTCATTGAATGGCGGTGCAGGCTAGAAGGGCCGAATGGCCTACTCCTGCACCTATTTTCTATGTTTCTATGTTTCTATGTGATGGGTGAACGGGACTTGGTTCGAGTTAGGACACTGGGCAGCGAGCACAGGGGGTGATGGGTGAGCGGGACTCGGTGCGAGTTAGGACACGGGGCAGCGAGCACAGGGGGTGATGGGTGAGCGAGACTCGGTGTGAGTTAGGACACGGGGCAGCAAAGTTTTGGATTAACTCAAGCTTACAGAGGGTGCAAGGTGGGAGGCTGGCCAGGAGAGTGTTGGAATAGTCTAGTCTAGAGGTTAACAAAGGTATGGGTGTGGATTTCAGCAAATGGGCTGTATTTTATAATCATTTCTTCATTTTTAATCTCGGTAATTTTCGATTGGCATTATTTTAACTCTGGCACGAAGCACGTTTATTTTTTAAACGGTGAATATGCTGCCAAACGGGGAATCAAGACTGGTGTCCCCTTTGTCCAAACATTGAGCGTCTGATGTGGAAACCCAGACGCAGGGGCTGTTTGCATCGACACAGAGTTTGAGGCGCAGGTCACGGCAGTTCACTGCTATATTAAAGAACTGGAAATCAATAACCACAGTAGAAGAGGAAGGGGAACAGGAACTTTGTCGAGGTGGAATTGATCTAGTAAATCGCGGAGCAAACTCGATTCCTTATTAGGAGGCTGGTTTGTGCAGGACTGCTGGGGAGAGGAGCCTGGTGAACTCTCAATCGCCCAGCTCAAAGGGACAACCTTCGAAATCGGGAAAAAAGTAACTTGTAAAAATATCCCTCGATTAAAAGTGAGCGTGGAGCCGAGCTGAATTGGAAGCAACTCCTTCAGTGCCGAGCCACGAATTGCATGTTTGAGAGGAACAATGCTTTCCACTTTATGTGGAGAACTCGTGTTCAGAATCTGTGAACCCGAATGACCTCTCCTGCATGGTAAATACAGGGGAGTAGATTACGTTTCGGGGAAAAAGCAATATGTAAGTGTTTGAGCAAGGTGGGGGCTACTGGTGAAGTATTCTCACACAGCAACAAACCAATAATCCCCAGCCATCTCCAGTTCCTACAGTTTCCTGTAATCTGAGAGAGAGCATTGCAACAAACTCTCTCGCTCCACGTGGCTACCGATACTGAGGTTACACCTCGCCCCTTTTCTGAGAGTCTTGATCGCTGACTGGCCACATGTGTTGCTAGGGCGACACTGTTTTAGTCACATGCATTGCCCTCATTCGAAAACGCATTACACACAATGCGGGTGACTGCATCTCACAATAAAGTTTCCCCCACAGCGAGAATGTTTCCACTTGTGGGGAAGGGCATAACTAGAGGCCGTCAATGTAAGTTAGTCACCCAAGAAATCCAAAGGGAATTCAGGAGAAACTTCTTTACCCAGAGAGTGGTGAGGATGTGGAACTCCTTACCACAGGGAGCGGTTGAGGCGAATAGTATCGATGCATTTAAGGGGAGGCGAGGGTCTATGGAGCGTCCTCCTCCGTTTCGGATGCCCCCAAAAGTTGGTCACCATCGTCGGCCTGCTCCACGACGACATGCAGGCCGTGATCCTTACCAACGGATCCATCACAAACCCAATCCACGTCGGACCGGGGTCAAACAGGGCTGCGTCATCGCCCCAGCCCTCTTCTCAATCTTTCTCGCCGCCATGCTCCATCTCACAGTTCACAAGCTCCCCGCTAGAGTGGAACTAAACTACAGAACCAGTGGGAAGCTGTTCAACCTGAGCTGTCTCCAGGCCAGGTCCAAGACCACCCCAACCTGTCGTCGAGCTACAGTACGTGGACGACGCCTGCGTCTGCACACATACAGAGGCTGCACTCCAGGATATTGTCGACGTATTTACTGGGGCGTATGAAAGCATGGACCTTACGCTAAACATCCGTAAGACAAAGGTCCTCCACCAGCCTGTTCTCACCGCACAGCACTGCCCCCCAGTCATCAAGATCCACAGCATGGCCCTGGACACCGTGGACTACTTCCCATATCTTGGGAGCCTCCAATCAACAAGAGCAGGCATCAACGATGAGATCCAACACCGCCTCCAGTGTGCCAGTGCAGCCGTCGGTCGCCTGAGGAAAAGAGTGTTTGAAGACCAGACCCTCCAAACTGCCACCAAGCTCATGGTCTACAGGGCTGTAGTAATACCCACCCTCCTGTATGGCTCAGAGACATGGAACATGTACAATAGATACCTCAAGTCGCTGGAGAAATACCACCAACGATGTCTCCGCAAGATCCTACAAATCCCCTGGGAGGACAGACGCACCAACATCAGCGTCCTCACCCAGGCTAACATCCCCAGCATTGAAGCACTGACCACACTCGATCAGCTCCGCTGGGCAGGCTACATAGTCTGCATGCCAGACATGAGACTCCCAAAGCAAGTGCTCTACTTGGAGCTCCTTCATGGCAAATGAGCCAAAGGTGGGCAATGGAAACGCTACAAGGACACCCTCAAAGCCTCCCTGATAAAGTGCAACATCCCTACTGACACCTGGGAGTCCCTGGCCCAAGATCGCCCGAGGTGGAGGAAGTGCATCCGAGAGGGCGCTGAGCACCGCGAGTCTCAACGCCGAGTGCATGCAGAAATCAAGCGCAGACAGTGGAAAGAGCGTGCGGCAATTAGTCCCACCCACCCCTTCCCTCAACGACGATCTGTCTCACCTGTGACAGAGTCTATGGCTCTCGTATTGGACTGTTCAGCCACCAAAGAACTCACTTCAGGAGTGGAAGCAAGTCTTCCTCGATTCCAAGGGACTGCCTATAGAAACATAGACATAGAAATATAGAAAATAGATGCAGGAGTAGGCCATTCGGCCCTTCTAGCCTGCACCGCCATTCAATGAGTTCATGGCTGAACATGCAACTTCAGTACCCCATTCCTGCTTTCTCGCCATACCCCTTGATCCCCCTAGTAGTAAGGACTTCATCTAACTCCTTTTTGAATATATTTAGTGAATTGGCCTCAACAACTTTCTGTGGTAGAGAATTCCACAGGTTCACCACTCTCTGGGTGAAGAAGTTTCTCCTCATCTCGGTCCTAAATGGCTTACCCCTTATCCTTAGACTGTGTCCCCTGGTTCTGGACTTCCCCAACATTGGGAACATTCTTCCTGCATCTAACCTGTCTAAACCCGTCAGAATTTTAAACGTTTCTATGAGGTCCCCTCTCATTCTTCTGAACTCCAGTGAATACAAGCCCAGTTGATCCAGTCTTTCTTGATAGGTCAGTCCCGCCATCCCGGGAATCAGTCTGGTGAACCTTCGCTGCACTCCCTCAATAGCAAGAATGTCCTTCCTCAGGTTAGGAGACCAAAACTGTACACAATACTCCAGGTGTGGCCTCACCAAGGTCCTGTACAACTGTAGCAACACCTCCCTGTCCCTGTACTCAAATCCCCTCGCTATGAAGGCCAACATGCCATTTGCTTTCTTAACCGCCTGCTGTACCTGCATGCCAACCTTCAATGACTGATGTACCATGACACCCAGGTCTCGTTGCACCTCCTCTTTTCCTAATCTGTCACCATTCAGATAATAGTCTGTCTCTCTGTTTTTACCACCAAAGTGGATAACCTCACATTTATCCACATTATACTTCATCTGCCATGCATTTGCCCACTCACCTAACCTATCCAAGTCGCTCTGCAGCCTCATAGTATCCTCCTCGCAGCTCACACTGCCACCCAACTTAGTGTCGTCCGCAAATTTGGAGCTACTACATTTAATTCCCTTGTCCAAATCATTAATGTACAGTGTAAACAGCTGGGGCCCCAGCACAGAACCTTGTGGTGCCCCACTAGTCACTGCCTGCCATTCTGACGATGATGAGCCAAGTGTATGGGGGAGAAGGGAATAGAGGGTTATGCTGATAGATTTAGATGAGGAAAGACGGGAGGAGGCTCTAGTGGAGGATAAATGGTTGGGCCGAATGGCCTGTTTGCCATATATCCTATGTAACCCCCAATATAAAAACAACATGCTGAAAATGCACAGTGGGTCAGGCAGCGTCTGTGGAGAGAGAAACAGAGTTAACTTAAGGTCGATGTTCTGACGAAGGGTCACCGACCTGAAATATTAACTCTGTTTATCCCTCCAGAGACGCTGCCTGACCCGCTGAGTATTTACAGCATTTTCTGTTTTTATTTCAGATTTTCAGCTTCCGTGGTATTTTGTTTATGTATTAATGTTCCCCCTGATTCTTTGGGGGTCCGTGGTCCCTTTAACGGGCTCCGCGTCCTGTTCAAAATTTCACACATGTCTCCCATTTGAAAAGCCAGCTCCAGACAGCTGCATGGCTTAGCGGGAACGTTGCTTCACACGTGTATATTTACTTAACAAACATCTACCACCATTCAGTAACCAAGGAAGTAAAGGGCGCACAACGATCCAAAAAACACATTGGCTTTTCATCCGACCATTTTAATCACAAACGCACAAAAAGATTAAAATTCACATTCATACTCTGCGCAACTATGACTATTGATATCACAGGCACAACTACAACTTGTATTTATATAGGAGAGGAGGGGCATATAAATGAGGGTACAATCCTAAAGGGGGTGCTTGAACAAAGAGGCCTTGGGGGTATATGTGCATAAATCGTGGCAGGGCAGGTTGAGAAAGCGGTTACAAAAGCATACGGGATCCTGGGCTTCATAAATAGAGGCATAGAGTACAAAAGCAAGGAAGTTATGATGAACCTGTATAAAACACTGGCTCGGCCTCAACTGAAGTATTGTGTCCAATTTTGAGCATCGCACTTTAGGAAGGATGTGAAGGCCTTCGAGAGGGTGCAGAACAGATTTACAAGAATGATTCCAGGAATGAGGGACTTCAGTTATGTGGACAGACTGGAGAAGCTAGAGTTGTTTTTCTTAGAGCAGAGAAGATTGAGAGGAGATTTGATAGAAGTGTTCAAAATCATGAGGGCTCTAGACAGTAGATAGAGAGAAACTGTTCCCATTGGCAGAAGGGTCGAGAACCAGAGGACACAGATTTAATGTGATTGACAAAAGAACCAAAGGCGACATGAGGAAAAACTTTTTTCCGCAGCGAGTGGCTGGGATCTGGAATGTGCTGTCTGAGAGGGTGGTGGAGGCAGACTCAATCGCGGCTTTCAAAAGGGAGTTGGATAAGTACCCGAAGGAAATTTATTTGCAGGACTACGGGGAAAGGGCGGTGGAGTGGGACTGGCTGAGGTGCTCTTGCAGAGAGCCGGCACGGGCTCGACGGGCCGAATGGCCTCCTTCTGTGCTGTAACCATGTTATGATTCTATGATTTCATAATAGCACCTTTCACTTAGTAAAACATCCCAAGGTGCTTCACAGGAGTGTTAGTAAACAAAATTTGACACTGAGCCACAGAAGGAGATATTAGGACAGGTGACCAAAAACTTGGTCAAAGAGACAAGTTTTAAGGAGCTTCTTAAAGGAGGAGAGAGAGGTAGAGAGGTTTTAAATGGTGTCTATTGCTAAATGCAATTGGCCACATCTGGATTCCTAATTAGCCACATGTGGTTGGCTAATGGACACTGTTTTGTGAAGATATTCGCTCTGCTTCATTCACCTTCTCCAATTTATGCCCCTCATCTCCTGAAGTCACTGACTCTGGCTGATATTCCCTTCCAGCATTTGGCTCAAATGGCCAGTCTTCCTGTGTGAGTCTAGATGGGGAGAGCTGGACGGCTATTTAACCACAGAGAGCATCGCAGCCAGGCCTGATCCCGAGGTCTATACACAGCACTTTCCACCAGGAGCCACTGGACAGTGAACAGCACTGAAACCGCAGCCTGATTTTCCCTCCCTCACCCAGGGTCAAGATGGACCGTTTTAGCTGCCGATTGCTGCCCTAGTCCAGGTCAGCTAACGCAGCACATAGCGGGGATGGAGCCTGGACCTTCCTGCTTTGTGTAGCTCAGTACCACAAGGAGGAATGCTATTAGTGTCAGCCATGGCTCAGCGGGTAGCACTCTCACCTCTCATTCAGACAGTCACAGCTTTGAGACCCATTCCAGAGAATTGAGGCTATAATGCAGGCTGACACTCCCAGTGAAGTACTGAAGGAATGCTGCACTGTCGGAGGTGCCATCTTTCGGCACTTAAGCCGAGTCTGCTCTCTCAGGTGGTTGTAAAAGATTCCTATTTCTAAGAATATGGATGCACTGTCTGAAAGGGCAGTGGAAGCAAATTCAATAGTAACATTCAAATGGATTTGGATAAATACTTGAAAAGGTAGAAGAGTGGGACTAATTGGATCGCTCTTTCAAAGAGTCAGCACTGGCACGATGGGCCGAAGGGCCTCCTGTGCTGCCTGATTCTATAAGAGCAGGGGAGTTCTCCCCGGTGTACTGGCCAACAATGATCCCCCAACCAACATCATTAAAAACAAAACAAATTATCTGGTCCTTATCTCATTGCTGTTTGGGAGATTGCTGTGTACAAATTGGCTGCCACGTTTCCTACATCATAGGCAGTCCCTCGGAATCGAGGAAGACTTGCTTCCACTCTTAAAAATGAGTCCTTAGGTGCTTGAACAGTCCAATATGAGAACCACAGTCACTGTCACAGGTGGGACAGACAGTCGTTGAGGGAAAGGGTGGGTGGGACTGGTTTGCCGCACACTTTTTCCGCTGTCTGCGCTTGTTTTCTGCATGCTCTCAGCGATGAGACTCGAGGTGCTCAGCGCCCTCCCGGATGCACTTCCTCCACTTAGGGAGGTCTTTGGCCAGGGACTCCCAGGTGTCGGTGGGGATGTTGCACTTTATCAGGGAGGCTTTGAGGGTGTCCCTGTAACGTTTCCTCTGCCCACCTTTGGCTCTTTTGCCGTGAAGGAGTTCCAAGTAGAGTGCTTGCTTTGGGAGTCTCGTGTCTGGCATACAAACAATGTGGCTTGCCCAGTGGAGCTGATCAAGTGTGGTCAGTGCTGCAATGCTGGGGATGTTGGCCTGGTCGAGGACGCTAATGTTGGTGCGTCTGTCCTCCCAGGGGATTTGTAGGATCTTGCGGAGACATCGTTGGTGGTATTTCTCCAGCGACTTGAGGTGTCTACTGTACATGGTCCACGTCTCTGAGCCATACAGGAGGGTGGGTATCACTACAGCCCTGTAGACCATGAGCTTGGTGGTAGATTTGAGGGCCTGGTCTTCAAACACTCTTTTCCTCAGGCGGCCGAAGGCTGCACTGGCACACTGGAGGCAGTGTTGAATTCAACACGTTTCCTATATTACAACAGTGACCACATTTCAAAAATACTTGATTGGCTGCAAGATGTTTTGGGATATCCTGAGGTTGGGAAAGTTTGAAAGGTAGAAGTTTGGATCTCTCCTCCGCAAATGACAATTGAGGCAAGACCAAGCGTTAATTTTAAATCGGAGATTGATGGCTTTCTGTTAACCAAAGGTATTAACGGATATGGACCAGGCGGGTATATAGAGTTAGGCTGCAGATCAGCCATGACCTCATTGAATGGCAGAACAGGCTCGAGGGGCTGAATGGCCTCCTGTTCCTCTGTTATTATGAAAGGCGCTACATAAATGCAAGTACTTTCTTTCTAATTACCCACTGAGCCACGGGAGGATCGGTGATAATGGTATTTCTGAAACAGACATATCGCAATCCAGAGGGGACTCCCCAAAAGAACAAGGTTTTCATATCGTCAAGGCCAAGAGCTCTGACACTGTGGATCAGACAAAACTACTTAAATGACAGCTCCCTTTATATAAGTGCAGTTCTAACCTTCACAAGAGATGGTTTGTAAATTTGGATGACAGCGAGGAGACTGACATTTCACCCTGAACACGAACAGACAGCAGAAGAAGACATTTTTTTTTGTTTTGCAAGAATTTTAAATCGGAGATTGATGGCTTTCTGTTAACCAAAGGTATTAACGGATATGGACCAGGCGGGTATATAGAGTTAGGCTGCAGATCAGCCTGCAGAGTTGCCTGGGGGCCACGGATTGCAATTTAACAACTGGGAACACAGCAGCCGGTAGAATGAAGGGGCAGTCAGCAAATGCATTGAACCTGATCCACCACCACAAGGAGGGAGGGAGGGAGAGAGAGAGAGAGAGAGGAGGGGGGTCGGATGCACAGGCACAGCAACAACTGCCCAGGGAAGGGAAGGCGACAGGTTCAGCTGTCAATCACTGCCCAGAATAGTGCAGCAGGACTGGGCAAAGGCGAGCAACACAGCGCCGGAGACCAGGAGCTCGCACAGCACACAGTGTGCCCAAGGCCATCATTCTAACAGAGACTGTGGGGGTTAGGGGAGGAGGAGAGGGGGGCAGAGATGTTCCAGATTGAGAAGAAGGACTTTGGGGAGTGTTTTGCCAGAGGCCCGCGTGTAAGCGTTGCCAGCGCCTGTGTCGACTTTGTGAGCGAGACCTCCAGTTTAATGAGTGACTTGGACGAAACGGACCGCGAGGTTAGGAGGCTGACTGCTCTCGCCTTCCGCAGCCTGGCCTGCCCTCACAGCAGCTACATGGATGTTTACAGCCCCGGAGAATCCACCGACGTGTCGCTGTCGCTGTCAGAGGAGAGCAGTGGCACCAGCAAGTGGTCAAGTGTGGCCGGGTCGAGTGCTCCCAGCCTGGCGGGGACACAGGAGCAAGACCCCGACCCTGAGCACGGCGCACGCTGCGCCCCAAGCCCCGGGGCCGAGGAGGGCAGGGAGGAGGCAGATGCCCAGGCTCTGGGGGCGGCGCAGTTTGAGTGTGTGGAGGTGGCCCTGGGCAGTCAGGAGGACAGCCGGGGTCGCAACGAGAGCCGGACGGTGCCGAAGAGGGAGATCCAGTTCAAGAAGCGGGAGAGGAGCGAGCTGACCGTCTTCAGATGCAGCGATGGGCTGGACCTTGGCGATGGGATGCAGAAGCAGGAGCTTGGCAGAGAGGACACCACAGCCACCCCGGAGGCAGCCAGCAGCAACCGGCAGCTCCAGCGAGCAGAGTCGACGGAAGAATGCGCCAAAAAGGCCAAGTTCGCGTCCTGCCACATTTCCAATGTCATTTCCAAGAAGATGCAATTCGAGCAAGAACTCAAGATGGAACGCGGGGCGATACAGGACCCCCATTCGTCCGTCCCCTCCACCCCTTCCTCGGCCAATTTCAAAGAGTTCGAGTACCCCGCCCAAGCAGTGTACCAGGAGCTCAGGCGGCAGAGTTCCAAGTCGGAGAGCGAAGTGTCGGCGGAGGACCTGGCTGGGGGTCTCAGAAGGCGAAGCTGTGACCTGAGCGCCGAAGGGGATGGAAGGAGAAGCATAGTCCGGCAGGACAGCTGCGGCTCTGCCAAGGGTGAGCTTGGAGCCCTCGCCTTGGATGGGCAGCCCAATCGGGAGGCCGCCGGCCGTGGTGAAAACCCGGCCAGGAGCTGGAAGGAAAGTGTCCCGGACAATCAGAAAGGCCTGAAGTCAGGGAGAGCCATGGGCCCGGGCGCAGACAAATGCCACCTCTTGCTCAGTGATGCAGGCATCCTGCCAGCTGACAAACCACCCGCACAAACCATCCCGGGGGACAGATATGGGGACGGCGTGCCACAGCCCACCAGAGAGAAGGTCAGCTACCTGGCGCAAATCAAACAACCCGGCTACGAAGAAAAAGCGAGTTATAAACAGTCTAGCAACACTCTAGACACAAGGCAGGCATCAAGGAGCACCTTAATAGCACCAGCACCGGAGACAGCACCTTCTTCTCGAACCCTGCAAGTTGACCCTTTTGGGACTGTAGAACAGCTCGCCCCAAACATTGGCTCTCGCAGTAAGATCATCACCCTTGACCCCAAGTATCAGACCCTGCCCGCTTCATTTAAATTCGAGACTGGCGAGTGCAGGACTAAAGACCCGCAGTTTGACAGAAGCGAATCTCTGAAACAGCGAACGAAAGGGCCCATCCACCATGTGCGAGATGTTCGCAAACTGGTCAAGAACACCTATGGAGCATTACGATTCAATGTCACTGAAGCAAAACCCTCTGGACCCGCACAGCTTCGTCGCCCCGCTGGTTCCCAATTGTCCGCAGAATCTGATCCAACCAATGCGCCGATGGACAGTAACCCGACACTGCCCATCTATATCCAATGCAAATCGGTGAGTTGGAAAGGCAACAGAGAAAATTACAGCGATTCATCAGTAGACAAGAAATATTGGACCTACGCGGGGAGTACAGACACCTCCAGGTTATATTCTTCTGATATCAAGCTATTGATTCCATCCGATACCAGGAAAAGCCAGATAGATTCCCTTAAAAAAACAGGGAGTGGAATCCAGACTAGTACAACAGGTGGGAAAGGAGAGGGCGACGTGTCAATTCAGTCTACCGATTTGAAGAACTCCAAAAAGAAAAATAGCAAAGACGATACACCACAGATCCCACCTGCTTCAAATCAGGAAGCTGCCAGGGTATCTCCTAAAAGGGATGACACCAGAGAGGATGCAAAGGAAAAGAAAGCTGAACATTTGGCCAAGCGGCAGCTATCTAGAGAAGATTGCAATTTGCTGTCTGAAAAAAATAAGCTCAAAATAGGTCCCTCAGCTGGAGTGGGGAACCAGAGCCCAGCTTCATTAACCTCTAATTCACACCCCAAAGGCAATAAGGTTGAGCCTGTTGGAGGCAGTCAAACTACGGCAGGAAAGCCAAAGAAGGACTCGGCAGAGTGCCTTCCAAAGAAGGAAGAGAGTAAAGTGACAACCAATAAACCTGGTTCCCAAAGAGAGGACCCATTGAAACTTCCCAGCCCACAAACCCTGACTGGCAAAGGAGCTTCGCTCAGAGAGGATTTGAGTTTGACACACGGAAAAAGTGATTCTAAAAGAGAGGTTCAAGACAGAGCAGAATATCAAACTAAAGTGCAGAAGGTCTCACCCTTAAGGAATAACGATACCAAAATAATGGCGGAGAAGAATGAGCCTCAAAGGGTGGAACACCGCAGCAAACATTTAAGTACGTCAACTCTCAACATAAGCGACGCGACCATATCACCGGGTAAAGATACCTCAGAGAGGAAGGTTCACTCCAGGCTGGATCATCAGAAGACACTTGTAAAGATGTCTTCATCCAGCAGCGAGAGTGTCCAAGAGTTAACCGGGAAAGGGGAACTCAACAAGGAAAGTCAAGTCAGAAAATCCGGAAGTAAAAGTAACATTTCCGAAAATTCAGTTTTGAAGATTGAAGACATGAAAGGGAAGGCTGAAGGTGGGAGAGAAGGCCAAGGCAAGGGGGAGCAGAGGCCTAAAGCCTTGGGATATTCCACTGTTGACTGTGATGACATTCACTCGCCAGTTGGGAAGGATGAGGAGATAAGGATGGTCCAGCTAGGATTGGACAAGAGGAGCTTGGTGATGAGGAGCTCGCTATCCCAGACTGTGGACATCACCAAGGTGACCGGGAGAGGCGAGCCGAAACATGAGACTAATGCTGGGTGGCAAAAGGAGAAAAGATTCTCCTATAATTCCACTGCCAGCAGTGAAGTCACCAAACCATCATCCGGGAAGTATGAAAGTGTCAAGGATATGCAAGTTCGACTGGAGAATCAGTGTAAGATGCTGGGGAGCGCATGTGAAGAGAAGGCGCTGTCTGGGAAACCCAAGGGCACCAATGAGAGCCAAGCTGGGGTGGGAAATCGGAGCAAACTCCAGGGTTATAGCCAGAGCAGCGAAAGCATCAAGTTGTCTGTTTGCAAGAGTGAGACTAAGAAAGAAAGCCAGTCTGAATCAGAGAATCCGGCTAAAAGGGAGAAGGTTGAACAGCTACAAGCTTCAGAGAAAACTGGACTGAGAATGGCCAAAGAGTCCCAGCCAATAAAAGACAGCTACGTGTTGTCACTGATTTTAGAAGAGGAAAGCAAGAATCTTTTGGAAACCAGCGATGGCAAAATAAGAAATAAACAATCGGTGAAGCATCATCTCCTGAATGAGGTCAGCGCACAAGCCGCTGCTCCCTCCTCGGTTAGTGCCAAAGATAAGCAAACTGTGAAACCCGCAGACCAACAGCAGACTGTGAAAAGCCCAGCCAAGACCTCAGCCCCCAGCCTGGCCAGCCGCGCTAACTCCAGAGGCGCGTCAGCCTTTGCCATTGACATCGCGGTCTCGGCGAGCAAAGCGGCACACCAACACGCCGCTTCGCAAATTCATTCAAGCTCGGCGGAGTTCAACGTGAAGACCCTTCCTCCAGTTAGTTCCCTGGGCAGGCTGTCGGGCCACGATCAGAACAAGCAGGGTCCCTCTGCCGCTCAGGAGCAGCCCAGTCAACAACACGCGCCTTTGGAAAGTGTGAACTATCTCACCATTCCGGTCAAAGAGCAAAAGGCCCAGGCGCCCATCCTTGGACAAACACCTGCTTCTCCTCACAGTGCCGCCTTTAAAGCAAACCTTTCGCCGGCAATCCCTTACTTCCAGCACCAGCGCAGCGTGGAGGCGATAGATGCTCACAGACCCGAGAAGCAGACACTCTCTCGCCAGCTTTCCCAGGAGCCGCAATCCCCTGGCCTCTCCCTGCGGAATCCATATTACGCCTCGCCAAGCCCAGCGCAGCCTCAATTGGACCCTTTCCCTCCGGGTCCAAGGGCAGCGAGCTTTGCAGAGGCACTTTGCGAAGTCCCCCCATCTCCTGCAGACACGGACAACCCTCACCTGCCTTGCTTTCAGTACCCTCAAACTCAGAGAAAAATGCTTGTGGATCCAGAGACCGGAAAATATTACTTCGTGGATGCCCCCATCCAGCCGTCTCGCAAGATGCTGCTGGACCCGGAGACGGGGCAGTATGTGGAAGTCATGATGCGCCAGCACCCTTACGGTGGAGTGTACCAGGTGCCTTTCCCTCCTTACCTGTTGAATCCAGCAATGATGGGTCCATCTTACTTACCCAACATGCCATACCCTGGGCTCTTTGTGGGACCTCCTGTGTCTTCTCAAAGACCTCTGGAGATGCAAAGCCAACTGTTGTCCCAGCAAGGCAGCTCACAGGATAAAGCGGATACCCAGCACCATAAACAGTATGCCCAGAGCAGTCTCTCGGCGGAGTCCGCGCACATGGAGACGCTCTATTATATTCCACCAGGTGTGACGTTATATCCCAATCCAGGGCAGCCTGGTTTGCAGCAAGCGCCCATGCAAGCTCCATCTTGTGCCGAGGTCAAAGACAGCAAAGCTACAGGCATCTGGTCAACGCAACATACTTATGGAGTGAGCAACCTTCTGCCCCATGGAAGGCCAATCAGTTTTACGGTGGAATAAACGAGAGGCTACGGTGGGGCAAGGATATCCTGCAGCCGAGCAAGCTTCAAGCATTGGTCGCAGACTCAACCACACAGTCATGCCAGAGACAAATTGGCATTCACTGCTCAACACGAAAAGTAATTTTCCTCTGGACATCTCCATTATCACTCCAGGGTACAGAAGACACCGCAAATTCCACGCAAGGTTTGTTCAAGTGATGTCGAGAAGCATCTTGTGAGGTCCCGGCTCCTTACAGGAGCTTGGTTCCAGCAAACTTGTACCATCATCAATCCCCATTGTCTTCATTTCCGCTCTGGGAATCCGCGAGCAATTCACGGCGAGCTACAATGGGCTACATGACTTTGGCCTCTGCACTTCGGGAAAAAGGAATAAGGTGTTTGGTTAATGTTTGGTAAAGCCATTGGAGATGAATGTTTTATTGCCGTAAGACACAGAGTAAAACGGGGCAAAGTTATGCATTTTCCTGGGTGATGATCAGATTTCATCTGTCTGTAAAAAGAAACAGAGGCGTTGAATATTTCTGTGATTCTTAAATAATGTTCAATTCTGTCGGGTTTTGTGCATGTAAAATGCAGTTATCAGCAGCCCTGGTCACAATTCCACCGTTAACAGGCAAAGAAATGCAGCTATTTGTTTTTGGAGAAAGTTTTATTTCAATGTGTGTGCCATACTTTGTGCTCAGTCTCCAGTGCACTGCTGTGCTAGCAGAAACTCAACTTATCAATTAGTTTAGAATCATAGAAAACTTACGGCACAGAAGGAGGCCATTCGGCCCATCATGTCCATGCTGGCCATCAAGAGGCTATTCAGCCTAATCCCACTTTCCAGCACTAGGTCCGTAGCCCTGTGGGTCATGGCTCTTTAAGCGCACATCCAAGTCCTTTTTAAATGCTATGAGGGTTTCTGCCTCTACCACCCTTTCAGGCAGTGAGTTCCAGACCCACCCCACCCTCTGGGTGAACTTTTTCCCTTATCTCCCCTCTAATCCTTCTACCAACTACTTTAAATCTATGCCCCCTGGTTATTGACCCCTCCGCTAAGGGAAATAGATCCTTCCTAGCCACTCTTTCCAGGCCCCACATCATTTTATATACCTCAATAAGGTCTCCCCTCAGCCTCATCTGCTCCAAAGAAAACAACCCCATCTATCCAATCTTTCCTCATCGCTAAAATTCCCCAGTCCTGGCAACATCCTCGTAAATCTCCTCTGCAGCCTCTCTCATGCAATCACACCTTTCCTGTAATGTGATGACCAGAACTGTACGCAGTACTCCAGCTGTGGCCTAACTTAGTGTTGTATACAGTTCTAGAATAACTTCCCTGCTCTTATATTCTATGCCTCGGTAAATAAAGGAAAGCATTCCATAAGCCTTTTTAACTATCTTATCGACCTGTTCTGCTACCTTTAAGGACCTGTGGACATGCACTCCAAGGTCCCTTTGTTCCTCCACACCGCTCAGTGTCCTACCACTTATTGTGCATTCCCTTGCCTTGTTGCAGCTGCCCAAATCACACTTCTAAAGACGAGTTATTTTATTAACTTGACAAACTTCAGCAGGATTTCTTATCTCATTGGCGCATCAACTAAATCACTTGACAATACCACCTCAAGCTAATGCAGAAATTTGCCAACAGTAAATTGCTTTTTGGGATTCTTTAACACATTTTATAAATCGTGTCAGCACAGAAGTTAAACAGGGCAGGATTTGTTGTCGGCATTGCTGGGAAAATACAGGCTGAGCACGTGGTATTAAGTAAGGCTAGTGATGTTCGGGATATACTTTACCACAATACCATTGGTAGACACAGATATGACCAACAGTAATCTCAATTTATGTGCCAGGGATTATACCATACAGTTCAAAGATACATGCATTTACATATCAGATCCCAACACCTCTAATACAAAAGCAAATTACTGCAGATGCTGGAATCTGAAATAAAAACAGAAAGTGCGAGAAATCTCAACGGGTCAGGCAGCATATGTGGAGAGAGTTAATGTTTCAGTTTGATGACCCTTCGTCAGAACTGATAGTGCATGTGCAGGGAAAGGGGAGGGGAGGAAAGATCATCTTCATAGGCAGTCCCTCGAAATCGAGGAAGACTTGCTTCCACTCTAAAAGTGACTGAACAGTCCAATACTGGCATTACAGTCTCTGTCACAGGTGGGACAGACAGTGGTTGAAGGAAAGGGTGGGTGGGGAGTCTGGTTTGCCACATGCTCCTTCCGCTGCCTGCGCTTGTTTTCTGCACGCTCTCGGCGACGAGACTCGAGGTGCTCAGCGCCCTCCCGAATGCTCTTCCTCGACTTAGGGCGGTCTTTGGCCCAGGGACTCCCAGGTATCGGTGGGGATGTTGCACTTTATCAGCGGGGCTTTGAGGGTGTCCTTGTAACGTTTCCTCTGCCCACCTACGGCTCGCTTGTTGTGTAGGAGTTCCGAGTAGAGTGCTTGCTTTGGGAGTCTCGTGTCGGGTATGCAGACGATATGGCCTACCCAATGGAGCTGGTAGACTGTGATCAATGCTTCGATGCTGGGGTTGTTGGCCTGATCAAGACCACTGATTTTGGTGCGTCTGTCCTCCCAGGGGATTTTCAGGATCTTGCGGAGGCAGTGTTGGTGGTATTTCTCCAGTACTTTGAGGTGTCTACTGTATATGGTCCACGTTTCTGAGCCATATAGGAGGGCGGGGATCACTACAACCCTGTGGACCATAAGTCTGACTGTGGCAACTACAGAGGAATCTTCCTGCTGTTGGCCACTGGGAATATCATTGCTAGAATCCTCCTCAATTGTCTTCTCCCTGTGGCTAAAGAGCTCCTCCATGAGTCACAGTGCGGATTCCATCCACTGAGGGGGAGGAGAGAAGAAAGGGGATGATGGGACAAAATGAGATGGTAATGGAACATCATCACCTTTGTCTCTTAATCTTTCCTGCCTTCCACCTTCTCACAGACCTTCCCTTTTGTTCTTCTCTCCCCTCCCACTTTCCCTGCCCCGACACTTGCCTAAAAACCTGTTACATCTCTAACTTTTTCCAGTTCTGACGAAAGGTCATCGACCTGAAACATTAACTCTGTTTCCCTCCACAGATGCTGCCTGACCTGTTGAGTATTTCCAGCATTTTCTGTTTTTATAACCCAGCATCTCTAAATTCTTCACACGCTGAATCTCCACTGAGGTGCAGTGAAGGTTTTGTAGGCAGATGACATGCGAGTTGGGAAAGGTCAGTCACAAATAAGCATTGCTACTACCAAGGAAGTTAAACAAAAGTTTCTCTAGCCTTGCGGTAGGTCAAATCTCAATTATGGGGCTGGGGGTGGGGGAGATGGGTGGTGGGGGGGGGGGTAGGGGAAGAGATGGGTGGGGTGGGGGAGGGAGGGAGAGATGGGTGGGGTGGGGGAGGGAGGGAGAGATGGGTGGGGGGGTGGGGGGGGGGAGGGGGAAGTGATGGGTGGGGTGGGGGAGAGAGGGAGAGATGGGTGGGGTGGGGGAGGAAGGGAGAGATGGGTGGGGGGGGGAAGTGATGGGTGGGGTGGGGGAGGGAGGGAGAGATGGGTGGTGTGTGGGAGTGGGGGAGAGATGGCTGGTGGGGGTGGACGGGTGGGTGGGGGGGAGGGGGTGCAGCTAGGTGGGGGGAGCTGGGTATGGGGGGGAGATGGGTGGGGTGGGGGAGGGGTGAGATGGGTGGGTGGCGGAGGGGGGGGAAAGATGTGTGGGGGGAAGATGGGAGGGGGGGAATTGCTGAGTGGGGTAGTGGACTGTGAAATCAAAATTAATGTTTAGAGATTAACATTTTCTAATACAAGCCATGCAGCAGATTTTCCTGACAGCTACTAGGGAATAGAAATTAATCTTGTGCGTTGGTGCAATACGGTTTGGCTGCCCGTTATACGCATCGCCTGATACTCAGTTGCACTGACTGCAGTGTCCCTGAACGTCAGAAGCAGTGCATAAAGGGTGGGCGATCCAATACTGCCCGTTTAGCGCCACCGCCTGAGACGAATTTCTAGCCCTCGGTGTTTTTTTTCCCTGCTAGTCAGTGTGAGGCATGTGCATGATTCCATTCTGGCCCCTAGTTGTTAATATCAAGCACCCCTACCACAAACGGCGTAACTCAGTATAAAGTGAAACTTGCTCCTCTCCTATCAACAATCTGCTCCTGCACCAATGCAGCCTTTCCAATGACGACTCTTGCCAACCATGTGAGCTCCCTGAATATGACATCCAATTCCTGACATGCTCTGGATACTTTCCTGCTGCGAACTTGTGTTCACTGTGAACTATCCCAAACTTGTTTTGCAGGATTACCTCTGCAGCTAGGAGAGAGGGGAGGGGGCGACTTTTGTGCTCTCGGTTTGCTCTGGAATTGAACTCTGGACTCTGGGTTAAAGGGCAGTACCGCCGAGCCGTGACTCCAGTATCATTGCTCAGTGAAAATACCCCAGGTCCTGTCACATGACCCCATGGAATCCGAGAATCATGACACTAATTTGGAACGCCACCATCATTCAGGTGGTGCTTCTACCCCCTCCCAGGCTGCTCACTTAGACCAGTCCCAAATGGCTGCTACCACAGCATCCTGTTTGACTCAATGCAAGGCTGCAACATCCACCTCTGCTGCTTCATTCCACATTTTTATTGATTAATTTTCATGATCTGGGCGTCATGAGCAATTGCCCATCCCTAGTTTCCCCTTGTGAAGGTCTGGTGATGGACATTTCTTGAGCCGCTGGCGTAGCAACTAGATACAAATTAGGGGCTTCAGAGGGCAGTTAAGGGTCACCCATGTTGGTGTGAGACTGGAGTCAAATATATGCCACAGAGGATAAAGGGCATGAGTGAACCCGTTGGTTTTACAACAATCTGACATGGTCACTTTTACTGACGCCAGCTTTTTATTTCTAGTTTTTATTTGAAACTGAATTCAAATTCCCAAAGTGGACTTGAACTCATGTTGTCTGGACTATTAGGTGAGGTGTTTGGGTTAACTAGTCCAGTAACATAGGTAACTACCATACCTCCCAAACATCACCAGTCTCTATCACTATCTTGTTACCACCATCACTGAAACCTTCATCCTTTTTCTTTGTCCCATCAAGTCTCAATTTATCCTCATTAACCCCTACACAAACTCCCAACTCATCCAAAACTCTGCAGCCGATATTGCATCCCGTACTAAGTCCCGCAGACACTGCCCCCTGTCCTTAGCACCCCGTCACCAGCGTACAATTTCAAAATGCTTGCTCCAATATACCTCTTCAAACTTCTCCACTCCTGTGTCCCACTGCACAACCTCTACTCTTCTAACTCTAGTCTACAATGTGCGTCACACCCTTCTACCTCTCTGCAGCCTTTAACCCCACTTTCTTCCCTTGTCCCGCGCCACCATTGATGACTGGGCCTTCATTCCCCAGGCAACTGGCCTCTGGAGCTATCCCGTGAGCCTCTCCATCCCTGCGATGTCTCCCTCTGCCACTTCTTCAAGACTTACCTTTGGATCTGTGCGTTCAGTTGCCATCCCAGCCTCTCCCCTACTTCCCACCCAGTCTCCTCCATTCCCGCTGTGAAGCACCTTTGGGCATTTTGTTACGGAAAATCGACAGTAAGCTAAATTCCACAGTCCCAGCAGGGAGCCACACTCCCAGGGAATGTAGGACCGGAAAGCGAAGTCACAGCGTTACGACCCTACATCAATCCAACTTCCTGTGAGTGCAATTTCTATTCACTGGAAGCGTGGTATCTTTCGCTGCATAAAAGAAAATTGTTGTGGCAGAGAGTAAGGGAATGTACCTTAAGAGGAAAATCACTCACTTATATAAATAGTGCAGATCATAAAATCATAGAATGGTACAGCGCAGAAGGAGGCCATTTAGCCCATTGTGCCTGTGCTGGCCCTATGGATGGAGTTAAGGCATGAAAGCCAATTGCTCAATGCTGGGTTGAATCACTGGGTTGTATGTCACCCTGAGGTACAATGACTGAATCTGTTATTACAGACATTCCACACCAGATGTAGTGACTCCGCTAATGCACTAACATTCATCTTCAGTACTTCTCCCCTGGGGAGCGATGGAATAAAAATCATTGACTGGACTCCCACCGCCAATCACCACTCAGTAGGGGTCATTTTCACTTTGGGCGCCGGTGACAAATTGGCGGATGTGAATCAGCCATCCGTTATTCACCCTGCCCGATTTTCTATCCATTGAAGTCAAGAATTCTTTTTTATTAATGCAATACGATCTGGAACGCGCTGCCTGAAAGGGCGATGGAAGCAGATTCAATAGTTACCATCAAAAGGGAACTGGATATATACTTGAAGTGGAAAAATTTGCAGGGCTACGGGGAAAGAGCGGGTTGGGGGGTGGCGGGGGGGGGGGGTGGGGGTGGATAGGACTAATTGCACAGCTCTTTCACAGAGCCAGCACAGGACAGGCAGGATGGGCCAAACGACATCTTCTGTGCAGCATCATTTCATGATTCCTACTGGGAAAGTGTGTGTGACACATGAGAACAGGTTATGAATGGGCTGTGAAGCCTGCCACTGTCAAATAGCCTGCTAATACTCAGAGTCTGGGCTCTCACATGAAGAAAGGGCCAGTAGTAGAGGAGAGCTGCTGGCTGCAGGCCGAGGCCGCAGCGAGAGCCAGCACCTTCAGCGGAAAAGCGAAATAAGTAGGTTATGAATGTAGTCCACATTTCGGTGCAAACTGAGTCTATAGCTTACTGTAAAAGATTTTAAAATGTGGGTTGATACTTGTTTTATTGTCTGCATATGCCACCCATGGCAATCTCACCTCTGCATCAGAAGATTGTGGGTTCAAGTCCCACTCCAGAGATCTCAGTTCAAAAATCTAGGCTGACACTCCAGTGCAGTACTGAGGGAGCGCCGCACTGTCGGAGGGGCAGTACTGAGGGAGCGCAGCACTATCAGAGGGGTAGTACTGAGAGAGTGCTGCACTGGCAGAGGGGCAGTACTGAGGGAGTGCTGCACTGTCAAAGGGGCAGTGCTGAGGGAATGTTGCACTGTCAGAGGGGCAGTGCTGAGAGAGCACCGCACTGTCGGAGGGGCAGTACTGAGGGAGCACCGCACTGTCGGAGGGGAGTACTGAGGGAATGCTGCACTGTCGGAGGGGCAATACTGAGGGAGCGCTGCACTGTCGGAGGGGCAGTACTGAGGGAGTGCTGCACTGTCAGAGGGGCAGTGCTGAGAGAGCGCCACACTGTCGGAGGGGCAGTACTGAGGGAGCACCGCACTGTCGGAGGGGAGTACTGAGGGAGCGCTGCACTGTCAGGGGGGAGGTGCTGAGGGAGTGCTGCACTGTCAGAGGGGCAGGACTGAGGGAGTGCTGCACTGTCGGAGGGGCAGTACTGAGGGAAAGCTGCACTGTCGGAGGGGCAGTACTGAGGGAGTGCTGCACTGTCGGAGGGGCAATACTGAGGGAGTGCTGCACTGTCGGAGAGCTGGTACTGAGGGAACTCTGTGCTGTTGGAGGAGCATTGCTGAGGGAGCGCTGCACTGTTAGAGGGACAGTACTGAGGGAGTGCCACACTGTCGGAGGGGCAGTGCTGAGGGAGCGCTGCACTGTTGGAGGGGCAGTACTAAAGGAGCGCTGCACTGTCAGAGCATATTGTTGTTTGTGGAATCTTGCTGTTTGCAAATTGGCTGCTGCATTTCCTACATTGCAACAGTGACTACACATCATATCGTACTTCATTGGCTGTAAAGCGCTTTGGCATGTCCTGAGGTTGTGAATTGCGCTATATAAATGCAAGTCTTTTTAATGTTTTATATTTTGTGGCATTAATATATACATAGCTGTAAAGCAATATTGTGCTAATGGCCATGGTGTCAAAGCTTCATAATCTCACAATATAATAACCATTAAAAATCCTTGATAACCTTATTCATAAAACTGTTACTAATTTTGAGGAAGGGTCCAATTATCGCGGGTTTTATCTGCTCTTTTGGACACCTTGTTGATTACAGAGGATAATTCTCCAGTAGGATCTGCCTTGTTGCCTTGGTCTGAAGTGGGCCTTACCAGAAACACGTTACGCTCCTGCAAGTAGTTTTAATGCTTTTTAAAAAAACTAACAATGAAGGTTTTAGGTAAAACAGAGCCTTAAATGGAGTCGGGGCTTAAGGATCTGACACAATTTTCAATGCTTCACCATTTTTGTGGAAAGCACAATTGGGAAGAGCTCAGAACTTGAGCTACAAACCTGCTTCACTTGCCCCTACTCTGTCCAGCTTTGGACTTAGCCAAAGTTGGCAACCCAATACAATGGGTGAGACATGCAGTTAAGGGTCCTGAGTCTATCCCAATTACACGTGGTGAGTCAGGTAGACCAGCACAGGGATGGGCAGCACTCTGTCCATTTTATTTTAAAAAAGAATTCCAATTAAAATTATAATTGCTTTGGTTCCAAATCCATAGTGATAATTTTCAGTATTAAGTGTCAGCTGTGGCTCAGTGGGCAGCACTCTCACCTCTGAGTCAAAAGATCATGGGTTCAAGTCCCACTCCAGAGACTTTAGCACAAAATCTAGGCTGACAATCCCAGTGTAGTGCGAAGGGAGTGCTGCACTGTCGGAGGGGCAGTGCTGAGGGAGTGTCGCACATTCGGAGGGACAGTGCTGAGGGAGTGCCGCACTGTAG
This sequence comes from Pristiophorus japonicus, assembly GCF_044704955.1. Taxonomy (NCBI): domain Eukaryota; kingdom Metazoa; phylum Chordata; class Chondrichthyes; family Pristiophoridae; genus Pristiophorus; species Pristiophorus japonicus. The sequence goes on along the minus strand of NC_091987.1, from coordinate 213,418,197 downwards.
GAAGGGCAGTACTGAGGGAGTCCCGCACTGTCGGATGGGCAGTAATGAGAGAGTGCTGCACTGTCAGAGGGGCAGTACTGAGGGGGTGCTGCACTGTTGGAGGGGCAGTACTGAGGGAGTCCCGCACTATCGGATGGGCAGTAATAAGGGAGTGCTGCACTGTCGGGGGGGCAGTACTGAGGGAGTGCTGCACTGTTGGAGGGGCAGTACTGAGGGGGTGTTGCACTGTTGGAGGGGCAGTACTGAGGGAGTGTCGCGCTGTCGGAGGGGCAGTACTGAGGGGGTGCTGCACTGTTGGAGGGGCAGTACTGAGGGAGCGCTGCACTGTCGGGGGGGCAGTACTGAGGGAGTGCTGCACTGTTGGAGGGGCCGTCTTTCAGATGGGAAGTTAAATGTGACCCCGTCTGACTTCTTGGCTAAATGTAAATGATCCCATAGCAATATTTAAAGAAGAGCAGTGGAATTCTCCCCGATTGTCCTGGCTGATATTTATCCTTTAACCAGCACCTAAAACAGATAGATCTGGCCATTTATTTCAATGCTATTTGTGGGGTCTTGCTGTGTGCAAATTGGCTGCCGTGTTTCCTTACATTACAACAGTGGCTATGCTTCAAAAGGGCTTCGTTGGCTGTAAAACGCTTTGGGATGTCCTGAGGTCGTTAAAAGGTGCTATATAATATTTCTTAAACCTTGACAAGGACAGTGTGTTGAGTAGTGATTGTAGTGCAGGAAACGAAATGTGGAGTCATGTATCTTTACATTGAATCATGTTAATTGTTAAAGTTGCATTCATGCCTTCTGGAAGTGCCGACACTATTTGTAGTCCTGCTTTTCTTTTGTACTAGAGAGTGGCACGATTTTGTATCTGATACTGTATCAACAATATTATATCCCACAGGGTTGTCTTGTGTAAAGATGGTTGCATCTTACCATGAATAACAAATAAACACCTCCTGAGAGAATTCTATTTTAAATATATGTAAGTAGCACATACACGCTTTGTTCAAGGGATGGTTAGCTGAAGTCGCTCATCTCCTCAGTCACATTTCTTCTCTAGTGCAAAGAAAAACCTCTTGTTTATCAGCTACCATTTAGAAAATGCACTTTCTGTTTCATGGTCACAAATTCTTTAGTCAGACGCTATCAGCTCCAAGTGAAACTGCCACTGTTTGTGACAGCACAAAGCAGTAGTCGCAGTGTTAGCTGTAAATGTACTGTCACTTAAGGGGAATGCTCAGGTCAATGAGCAGTTCTGATTGCCGAAGTGAACATTATCCCTTGAGTATGTTGGTGCTGTACCTTGACATGTTCAGAGTCAGAACAACATTGTTCTCGCTACAATACAGAAGTGCTTTCATTCAGGGGCCATAAATATAAGATAGTCACGAATATATAAAATAGGGAATTCAGGAGAAACTTCTTTACCCAGAGAGTGGTGAGAATGTGGAACTCGCTACCACAGGGAGTGGTTGAGGCAAATAGCATCGATGCATTTAAGGGGAAGCTGGATAAACACATGAGGGGGAAGGGAACAGAATGATAAGGCCATGAGGAGAGATTAAAAAGGATGGGAGGAGGCTCGTGTGTGTAATGTATTTGCTTCAAGGGTTCCTTGCTTAGGAATTCATAGCAACACATTGCTATTAGGAACTACAGTAGTTGGTTTATTAACAATCACACTACACATTACCAGTTCATCCACCAGGCTCACAACCACCTGCCTCATCGTGGATCCCCCGAACCCAACTGGCTGGGGTTTTATTGAGTCTTGTGAACATCACGTGACTGGCCAAGCCACTCACAATGCAACAAGCTCTACAACTACTCACAGGTTCACACATTACAGCACGGACCTGTTGGGCCGAATGGCCTGTTTCTGTGCTGTAAAACGATGTAGCCGACAGGGTTTGATTGCTAGCTCCCAGACAAACTACTACCAAGTGGTTGAAGATTCTCTAGCTTGATCTCTCATGTGGTTTGTTTCTGATCTCTGTTTGACTTTCCGCTGTGGCTCCGTGGGTAGCTATCTCGCCTCTGAGTTAGAAGGTCATGGGTTTAAAGTCCCACACCAGAGACTTGAACACATAATCCAGGCTGACACACCAGTGCAGTGCTGGGGGAGCGATGCACTGTTGGAGGTGCTGTCTTTCAGATGAGATGTTAAACCGAAGCCCTAACTGCTGTCTCAGGTGGGCATAAAAAATCCCATGGCACTATTTCGAAGACGAGCAGGGGAGTTATGCCCAGTCCTGGCCGATATTTAAACTTCAAACAACATAACAAAAACAGATGATCAGATCGTTATCACATTGCTATTTGTGGAACTTGCTGTGCGCAAATCAGCTGCCGCATTTCCCACATTATAACAGTGACTACACTTCAAAAGTACTTCATTGGCTGTAAATTGCTTTGAGACGTCCGGTGGTTGTGAAAGGCGCTATAGAAATGCAAGTCCTTTATTTACTTTCCATGGAGAGGGAGAGTAAATGGCCTGAAGGCACACCAACACACTTGCAAGCTTTCAGCTTCAAAGTAACATTGCCGAAGATTTGGGAGTTGGTTTCCTGCCACATTTTTTGACCGAGGTCAGATTTTACACCGAGGTGGGTGACAGGAGCCACAGATACCTGACTGGGGAAGATGATAAAACACCTTGTAAAGAAAGAGGCAGTCTTAACTTCATGTAAAATAAAGAAACATTTTAAAAAGAACTATCGTCCTAAGAACAGGAATTCTCTGGCTGTAACTACATAGAATCACACTGAATGTACAGCACAGAAAGAGGCCATTCAGCCCAACTGGCCTATGCTGCAATTGTGCTCCTCACGAGCCTCCTCTCACTTCATCTCACCCTATCAACAAAACCTTCTATTCCTTTCTCCCTCATGTTTAACTAGCTTCTCCTTAAATGCATCTATGTTATTCGCCTCAACCACTTCTGTGGTACTGAGTTCCACATTCTCACCACTCTCTGGGTAAAGAATTTTCTCCTCAATTTCTTATTCGTTATTGGAATTACACAACACCCCCCCCCCCCCCCCCCCGAGATGTCTGCGCTCCTCTAATTCTGCCCTCTTGAGCATCCCTGATTATATTCTTGCTATTGAGGGAGTGCAGCGAAGGTTCACCAGACTGATTCCCGGGATGGCGGGATTGACCTATCAAGAAAGACTGGATCAACTGGGCTTGTATTCACGAGTTCAGAAGAATGAGAGGGGACCTCATAGAAACATTTAAAATTCTGACGGGGTTAGACAGGTTAGATGCAGGAAGAATGTTCCCAATGTTGGGGAAGTCCAGAACCAGGGGTCACAGTCTAAGGATAAGGGGTAAGCCATTTAGGACCGAGATGTGGAGGAACTTCTTCACCCAGAGAGTGGTGAACCTGTGGAATTCTCTACCACAGAAAGTTGTTGAGGCCAATTCACTAAATATATTCAAAAAGGAGTTAGATGAGGTCCTTACTACTAGGGGGATCAAGGGGTATGGCGAGAAAGCAGGAATGGGGTACTGAAGTTGAATGTTCAGCCATGAACTCATTGAATGGCGGTGCAGGCTAGAAGGGCCGAATGGCCTACTCCTGCACCTATTTTCTATGTTTCTATGTTTCTATAATCGCTCAACCATTGGTGGCTGTGCCTTCAGCTGCCTGGGCCCCAAGTTCAGGAACTCCCTCCCTAAACCTCTCCACCTCTCTTTCCTCCTTCAAGACGCTCCTTAAAGTCTACCTCTTTGACCAAGCTTTTTGGTCGCCTGTCCTAATATATCCTTGTATGGCTCGGTGTCAATTTTTGGTCTTATAATGGGACATTTTACTATGTTAAAGGCGCTATATAAATACAAGTTGTTTGTTGTTATTAGTGACTATCTTATATTTATGTCCCGTAGTTCTGGCCTTCCCCCACAAGTGGAAACATTTATTCTACGTCTACCCTATCAAACCCTTTCATAATTTTAAAGACCTCCATCAGCTCGCCCCTCAGCCTTCTCTTTTCGAGAGAACGGACCCCAGCCTGTTCAGTCTTGTCTGATACTCAGTTCTGGTATCATCCTCGTAAATCACTCCAGGGCTGATTCTGCCGCTGGTTTTATGCCCGAATGCTGCAACAGTTGTTGCGGGGAATTAGTGCCAAGAGTTTTGAAATCCAACCAGCAGGCAGCACAGGAAGGGGTTACAGTGCGAGCAAAGATGAAACAATGAAGCGGGGGAGTGCCAAAGCAACACTTGGACAGCGACCACACAGGCTATATAAATAGTAAAGGTCACTCGCATAAAGCTGCGCGCTGTCAGACGGATGGTTAATGTCTCTTCGAGCTGTGAGTGTGTGTGTGTGTGCAGCAAAAGTCATCAAACCCAGGACATTTGCATTATCATTCGTTTAATTTACGCTAATGAGGGAAGTGTTTAGCCTGAAATGGACTCATTGGTTCTGCTGTTTTTGCATCTCCGTGCAATCTCTCTGACACACTCCCATGTACAGCTTTATATTCTACCATTTTGGCACAGGTCCAAGCTTGAACTTTGCTTCTCATGTTTTATTGCTGGGGTAATTTTAAAAGAATGATTTACATAGAATTACATTGCAGAGTATTCTGCAGCACAGAAACAGACCAGTTGGCCCAACGTGTCTACGCCAGTGTTTATGATCCACACGAGCTTATTGTCAGCCGTGGGTCAGTGGGTAACACACATAGAAACATAGAAATTTACAGCGCAGAAGGAGGCCATTTCGGCCCATTGTGTCCGCACCGGCCGACAAAGAGCCGCACGGCCCTCGGTCAGCAGCCCTGAAGGTTACATATAAACCTATGAACAATGAACAATGGCGGAAAGGTAAAGAGCACCCAGCCCAACCAGTCCGCCCCACACAACTGTGACACCCCTTACACTGAAGCATTCTACACTCCATTCCAACACTCACCTCTGCATCAGAAGGTTGTGGGTTCAGATTCCACTCCAGCGACTTGAGCACATAATCCAGGCTGTAACTCCAGTGCAATACTGAGGGAGTGCTGCACTGTCGGAGGTGCCGTCTTTTGGATAAAACATTAAACCGAGGCCTCGTCTGCCCTCTCAGGTGGATGTAAAAGATCCCAAGGCACAATTTCGAAGAAGAGCAGGGGAGTTCTCTCCAGTGTCTAGCCAATACCTATCCCTCACCCAACATCAGTAAAAACAGATTATCTGATATTTTGTCTCATTATTGTTTGTGGGGAGCTTGCTGTACACAATTTGGCTGATTTTTAAAATAAAATCATTTATGGGATGTAGGCGAACCTGGCAAGGCCGGCATTTATTGCCCATGCCTAATTGTCCCTTGAGAAGGTGGTGGTGAGCCGCCTTCTTGAACCGCTGCAGTCCGTGGGGTGAAGATGCTCCCACAGTGCTGTTAGGGAGGTTCCAGGATTATGACCCAGCGACGATGAAGGAACGGCTGATATATTTCCAAATCTGAATGTTCTGTGACTCGGAGGGGAACTTTCAGCTGGTGATGTTTCCATCCGCCTGCTGCCCTTGTCCTTCTATATGGTAAAGGTCACGGGTTTGGGAGGTGCTGCTGAAGAAGCCTTGACGATTTGCTGCTGTACATCTTGCAGATGGTACACACCATCTAGTCTCATAAAATAAATTCCTGATGTTATTTCACTTAATGTGTGCGCACTCTTAATCAAAGTGTGTGTATGCTTCATCATTGTGTGTGTACCCTTCATCAGAATGTGTGTACTCTTCACCAGAATGTGTGTACCCTTCATCAGGATGTATGTACCTTTCATCAGAATATGTATACTCTTCATTGGGATGTGTGTACCCTTCATCAGGTTGTGTGTACCCTTCAACAGAATGCGTGTATTCTTCATTGGGATGTGTGTACCCTTCATCAGAATGCGTGTACCCTTCATCAGAATGTGTGTACTCTTCATCAGATTGTGTGTACCCTTCATCAGAATGTGTGTACTCTTCATTGGGATGTGTGTACCCTTCATCAGAATGTGTGCACTCTTCATTGGAATGTATGTACCCTTCATCAGGATGTGTGTACCCTTCATCAGAATATGCGACCCTTCAGCGTATCACAACCTCTCTCTTCTTTTCACAAGTGGTTAATGGACCTGCTCTGTGTCGCCAGCATTTTCTGCTTTTATTTCTTTTTTTTAAACTTTTGCAGCTTTTCCATTTTGTACTGTTGATTTTTATTCCTTTTGCTGGCTGCGAGTAGATCTCATACAGGGGGGATTTTTAACTGGATTGTTATCAAATGCAATCTGCTTTAAATTATTGGCTGAAATCGGTTGCAGGGCTGTTGAATGTGGTTGAGAGATGCGCATTCTAAAGTTCGATGAGGGGATAGAAAATGTAATCACGAGAACCCGTGAAATGAAGTTTAGTGATATTGAAAGTGAATGAGCAGACTGCAAATGGCAGTTCTGAATGATCTGAGATTGAATTCCTCGCGCCTGACTCAGATCCTGTGAGATTAGAGGGGATTTAATGGCAAGTATTCGATTGCATCTTCCAGTTCAACAAGCAAACGAATCATAGAATAATACAACATAGAAAGAGGCCATTCAGCCCATTGTGCCGGTTCTCTGAAAGAGCTATCAAATTAGTCCCACTCTCCCCTGCTCTTTCCCCATAGCCCTGTTAATGTTTCCATTTTAAGTATTTGTCCAATTCTCTTTTGAAAGTTACTATTGAATCTGCTTCCACCGCCCTTTCAGGCAGCGCGTTCCCGATCACAACTCGCTGTGTAAAAAGAATTATCCTCATCACCTCCCTGCTTTTTTTGCCAATTATTTTAAATCTGTGTCCTCTGGTTATCAGACCTCCTGCCACTGGAAACAGTCCCTCCCTATTTGTCTCTATCAACACCCTTCATAATTTAAAACACCTCTATTAAATCTTCCCTTAACCTTCTCTGCTCGAAGGGGAATAATCTCAGCTTTTTCAGTCTCTCCAGTAACTGAAGTCCCTCACCCCTGGTATGATTCTCATAAATCCCCCTGCACCCTCTCCAAGGCTTGACATCTTTCCTAAATTGCGGTGCCCAGAATTGGACACAATACTCCAGCTGGGGCCTAACCAGAAAAGTGTTAAACATGGAAACATTTAAAAAGATTTACATTTCTATAGTGCCTTTTCGTGACCTCAGGTTTTCTCAAAGAGCTTTACAGCCAATGAAGTACTTTTTAAGTGTAGCCTCTGTTGTAATGTAGGAAACGTGGCAGCCAATTTGCGCACAGCAAGCTCCCACACCCAACATTCGCACGTGTGCACTTTCCATCAAAATAGAGCTTTTTGTAACATTTTATCATGAGTTTTCTCCCCTCTACTCCTGTACATGCCGGGGTACAGGTCTCTCAACTCCAAACAACCATCCAATACCTCGACCAAGTCACCAATATTCATCATCATCATCATCATCATCATAGGCAGTCCCTCGGAATCGAGGAAGATTTGCTTCCACTCCTGAAGTGAGTTCTTTGGTGGCTGAACAGTCTAATATGAGAGCCACAGTCTATGTCACAGGTGGGACAGATAGTCTTTGAGGGTAAGGGAGGGTGGGACTGGTTTGCCGCACGCTCTTTCCGCTGTCTGTGCTTGATTTCTGCACGCTCTCGGCGACAAGACTCAAGGTGCTCAGCGCCCTCTCGGATGCACTTCCTCCACTTAGGGCAGTCTTGGGCCAGGGACTCCCAGATGTCAGTGGAGATGTTGCACTTTATCAGGGAGGCTTTGAGGGTGTCCTTGTAATGTCTCCGCTGCCCACCTGGGGCTCGTTTGCCGTGAAGGAGCTCCGAGTAGAGCACTTGCTTTGGGAGTCTCATGTCTGGCATGCGGACTATGTGGCCTGCCCAGCGGAGCTGGTCAAGTGTGGTCAGTGCTTCAATGCTGGGGATGTTGGCCTGAATGAGGACACTTATGTTGGTGCGCCTGCCCTCCCAGGGGATTTATAGGATCTTGCGGAGACATCATTGGTGATATTTCAACAGCAATTTGAGGTGTCTACTGTACATGGTGCATGTCTCTGAGCCATACAGGAGGGCAGGTATTACTACAGCCCTGTAGACCAAGAGCTTGGTGGCAGTTTTGAGGGCCTGGTTTTCAAGCACTCTTTTCCTCAGGCGGCCGAAGGCTGCACTGGCGCACTGGAGGCGGTGTTGGATCTTGTCAATGCCTGCTCTTGTTGATAGGAGGATCCCGAGATATGTCCAGGGCCGCAGCGTGGATCTTGATGACTGGGGGGCAGTGCTGTGCGGTGAGGACAGGCTGGTGGAGGACCTTTGTCTTACTGATCATTGCCAGGAAACCAATTTTCAAGTGTGCACTTGAACAACATGGCATTAAATTCTCATCTGGAAATCAAATGGAATGATAATCAAGCGGGTTCCATACAGGGTGGGCGCTCCACTCCACCAGATTGTACAGCCGAGGCAGTGAAAACAAAAATCTATTACTAAGGTTCTGCAGGTTATTGGACCATGTGGGTCATCACAGTTGGATACTTTTCTCACCCGACATCAGCATGTCTGCACTCCGCAGCAGGGGTCCCTGGCGAGTGATGAGGAGCAGAAACTCGGGCCCAGGCTCTATATGTTTAAAACATATTTATGAGAAAGCAGCCCCTCACCCAGCCCTCCTACCCTTTCCCCACAAAAAATTCAAAGTCCTAAAAAGTGCCAATGAAGCAAAGAATTTGTATTTATTTAGTGCCTTATCATGTCCTCGGGACGTCTCAAAATGCATCACAGCCAATGAATTACTTTTGGCGTGTAGTCACTGGTGTAATGAAGGAAACGTGGCAGCCAAATTGCACACACAAGCTCCCACAAACAGCAATGTGACAATGACCAGATAATCTGTTTTTTCTCAGTGATGTTGGTTGAGGGATAAATATTGGCCCCAGGACATCGGGGAGAACTCCCCTACTCTTTGTCTAAATAGTGCCATGGGATCTTTTACATCCACCTGAGAGAGCAGACGGGGCCTCGGTTTAATGTCTCATCTGCCTCCCTGAGATTGCAGTGCTCCCTCAGCACTGCCCTGAGAATGTAAGCCTGGATTGCATACTCAAGTCTCTGGAGTGGGACTTGAAGCTCCGTCCTTCTGACTCAGAGGCGAGAGTGACTGATTCATACCTAATTTTTTGAATAAATAGCCAGATGATCTATTGTTAGGCAGATGGTAATATTGGCCAAGACACCAAAAATCCCTTCTCTTCTTCGAATAGCGCCGTGGGATCTGTTTCATCCACCTACGCGAGCAGATGGGGCGTGGGTTTAAAGTATCATCCAGAACACGGCAGAGATAAGGGTGACTTGAATAAAGTGGAATGCCAATAAATCTTTAAAAAAATAATAGATTTGTGTATAAAATGTAATATAACTACAAAACAGCAAGATTTCAGTTTCAATCCCCTGTCTCTGCTGAGTTGGTTAATTTCAGTCAGACAAGCAGTTCCCTGGACAAGTCAGGGGAAAGTCAGAGAGGGTTCCTAGTCCTGATTACTGACCATGACCCATGCAAAAAAAGAAAGACTTGCATTTATATAGCACCTTTCATAACCTTGGACGCCCCAAAGCACTTTACAGTCAATAAAGTACTCTTGAAGTGTAGTCACTGTTGTAATGTAGAAAATGTGGCAGTAAATTTGTGCACAGCAAGCTCCCACAAACAGCAATGTGGGAGACCAGTCTTTTTTGGTGTTTGGCTGAGTGCTAAATATTAGCCAAGACCCCAGGGAGAACCCCCCCCTACTCCCCCCTCCTACTCTGCCCCCCTCTCCTATACCCCCATCTCTCATCCTCCTACTCCCCCGCCCCTCCCCTGCTCTTCTTCGAAATAGTACCACGGGATCTTTTATATCCACCTGAGAGGACGGATGGGGCCTCGGTTTAACGTCTCATCTGAAAGATGGCACCTTCGACAGTGCAACACAGATTATGTGCTGGAGTGGGGCTTGATCCCACGACCTTCTGAGGCGAGGGTTCTCCCCACTGAGTCATGGCTGACACTGTGTGTGAGCGGACACTGGGCGAGAAAAGCTTCGGATCAACTGGGATCTCAGCCATGGTCAAGTTGTCTATTGGAACTTACTTTATTGATTCACATCTTAAGAATAGCCACTTACAGGACATACAGGAGGGCTGACAGTGTGCAGAACTGAAATCAGCAGGTCTGGAAATTCGGAAGTGGGAAAAATAGGGACTTCTGTTACACTGTAAGGGAAATACCAAAGAACCACTCAGCGAAATCTTTAACTTCTTTCTTTATATTCAGCTGATGAAATTAGTTGCGAAAGTGTCTGGTTAAAACATTTGGTAAATTCTTCCCCAACAGGAAATACCTGTATTCTAAGGTTGGTGACTCAGCAGTAAAGTGGGAGAGCGTGTGGAACTTCCCCAGAGAGTGACACAATCAAATGAAAGTTCTGCCCCATTCAAAATGGGGGGGGGGGGGGGGAGAAATTCCACTGTGGGCTCCGTCCTCAACTCTGATCTGTAAAGATTTCAATGGAGCAAAGTTTATAGAGTGAAAGGAGAAGTTGAGCATGTATATCTGGGTGATACTGAGCAGAGAAAGAGAGGGGAGGGCTGGGGAGGGGGCTGGTGGTGTCTGAGGTAAGAGACCGAGGTGTGTTGGAGGAGTTGAGTGTGAAGGACCTTAGCCCAGAATTTGCTGGGAAAATGGCGCTGAGTTTAGTGACATTCACCGTTATCAGTGCATGAATTACACAGCAATTTGTGGCGTGGAGGAGGTGGTCATGAATTACGAGTCGCTACAAGATTTATGCTGCAAAAACAGCAGCCACGCCCTGAATCTTCCCGTGAGTCTCGCGACATTGCTGCATTTGCGCTTTTAAAACTAATTAAACTCACCGCCGAAAGTTAGTGCTGGTACTTAACGGCGTAAGGACCCTTTCAATTAGGAGATTTATGTTCCTGCAATGCCATTCAACCTCTCCGGCCCAGAAGTGAACAATTGAAACTGTGGAGACTCATTCCTGCAGGTAGTAAATTGTTCCTAGAGATTTAAAGAAATGTCAATTAAAAAAAAAATTCTTACTTTTCTTTTCTGCCTCTTTTTTCTCTCTCTCTTAATCCAGTCTTTCTTTCCCTCTCTTTATTTTTCTTTCTGTACCTGATTTGACTCTAATTCACTCTATTTCTTTCTCAGTTGTTCCTCTGGTTCTTTCTCAATCCTTGATTCTCATTGGTTAAGGAGACAGACCATCGGTCCGGTTGTTCACTGAGGTCCCAGATGTCCCGTTTACCTCACCGCCCCATTATCAGCGTGGACCATATACAGCAGACACCTCAAATCACTGGAGAAATACCACCAACGATGTCTCCGCAAGATCCTGCAAATCCCCTGGGAGGACTGACTCACCAACGTTAGTGTTCTCGATCAGGCCAACATCCCCAGCATCAAAGCACAGACCACACTCGACCAGCTCCGTTGGGCGGGCCACATCGTTTGCATGCCTGATCCAAGACTCCCAAAGCAAGCGCTCTACTCGGAACTCCTACATGGCAAGCGAGCCCCAGATGGGCAAAGGAAAGGTTTCAAGGACACCCTCAAAGCCTCCTTGATAAAATGCAACATCCCCACCGACACCTGGGAGTCCCTGGCCAAAGACTGCCCTGAGTGGAGGAAGAGCATCCGGGAGGGCGCTGAGCACCTCGAGTCTCGTTGCCGAGAGCATGCAGAAAACAAGCGCAGGCAGCGGAAGGAGCGTGCGGCAAACCTGTCCCACCCACCCTTTCCCTCAACGACTATCTGTCCCACCTGTGACAGAGACTGTAATTCCCGTACTGGGCTGTTCAGTCACCTGAGAACTCACTTTTAGAGTGGAAGCAAGTCTTCCTCGATTTCGAGGGACTGCCTATGATGATGATGATGATGATGATCTGGCAATTTGCGGCGCTAAATATTTTTCAGCTGAAGGTTGAGGGAAAAGTCTAACAAATGTGGCACATTGTGAGACGCCCCGCTCCTGCACATTCAGGGCCATTATGTGGGAATAAAGTTCATCGTTCAAGAGATGAGGTAAAGATAATGCTTTTTCTTCAAACTGCTCCCTCATTTTTCATAGAAAAAGCCTCCATTTCTTTAGCTGCCTGGAGACCCTTGAGTTGAATCTCTCTTCCCCACACCCCCCCCCCCCCCCCCAAGGCTGCTCCATGATGTCCTGGAGTAAGTCCATAGGAAACAATGGAGGCCCAATGCTTCAGATTGGTCTGACCATCATTGCACAGCTACAGGGTCCCAGACATTGGGTGGTGTATCTAACCAGCCCAGACCATTCCAGGCCACATTGGCTGTGAGGTGATCAACAGGACTTCAAGTAGCTCAGAATATTGGTCTCCTTATTTAAGGAGGGATAGATATACTTGCATTGGAGGCAGATCAGAGAAGGTTCACGAGGTTGATTCCTGAGATGAAGGGGTTATCGTATGACGAAAGGTTGGGCAGGTTGGGCCTATGCCCATTGGAGTTTAGAAGAATGAGAGGTGATCTTATTAAAATGTATAAGGTTATAAGGGGGCTTGATAGAGTAGATGCAGAGAAGATGTTTCCCCTTGTAGGAAAATCTATAACTAGGGGACATAGTTTCAGAATAATTGGTTACCCATTTAAAACGGAGGGGGAATATCTCTCTGAGTGTCATGAATCTTTGGAATTCTCTGCCTCAGAGAGCTGTGGAGTCTGGGTCATTGAATATATTTAAGGTGGAGATATTTTTGAACAGCTTTTTGAATGATAAGGGAGTCAAGGGTTATGGGGAGCAGGCAGGGAAGTGGAGTTGAGGCCAAGATCAGATCGCCGTGATATTGAATGGCGGAGCAGGCTCAAGGGGCCAAATGGTCAACTCCTGCTCCTATTTCTTATGTTCTTGTGTAATATTCCTTGTGTAATATTCCTAATAGTAAAAGGTCAAATGCAAATCTTGTGAATGCAACATACGATTTTTTTCCTCAACAACACGGGTTAAGAGCTTGATCTAAAACCACTCTGCTCCAGATTTGCCGCCTGCTGAAGCGGCTATTGCTTTTTACATGCAGTTTCATTTCTGCTACCTTTAATACTACTCAAGTGACACCAAGTCATAGCAGCACTGCTATAGTTAGAGTGGTTGCTGTTTGTATTTTCTTCATGGGTTCTTTGCTTAAGAATTTGTAGCAACACATTGCTATTAAGAATTCTTTATTAGCAAAGTTTAACAATCACACTGCACATAACGAGTTCATCCACCAGGCTCACAACCACCTCCCTCATCGTGGACACCCTGAACCCAACTGGCTGGGGTTTTACTGAGTCTTGTGAACATTTGTACACTCATAATAAAGGATGAAACTGAGTACTGTGTACAATGAGCAACTATGACCTTAGCTCCTTTAATAAGATTCCAGAGTGCAGGTACCTCATGAGTGGCCTGCTTATATACTGTGCTCCCAAGGGATGCTGGGATCCCTTGGGACTCTAACAGGTGGGCCCTCTGGTGGTCAGGTGTCATGCAGGTTACAAAGGGTTAAATACATAACAAATATCACGTGACTGGCTAAGCCACTCACAACTCAACAGCCCCACCAGCCTGTGCGCATACTCTCAGGTGCATACATTACAGTTGCCAACTGTCACAGGCATGACTTTCCCGGAGCTCAAAGTAACCAACAATTTGTAATTATTTTGTGCCTTTAACGTTGTAAAATGTCCCAAGGTGCTTCACTGGAACGTTATCAAACAGAATTTGACATGGGGCCACATAAGAAGGTATTAGGACAGAGGAGCGAAAGCTTGGTCACAGAGGAAGCCCAAAATCCTTGTGGTCTCTGGGAAAAGTAAACACAGTTCAGTTTCTTGCAGTCACATAGAATCGTAGAATGCTTACAGCAGAGGGAGGCCATTCGGCCCATCGAGCCTGTGCCAGCTCTCTGCAAGAGCACTTCAGCCAGGCCCAATCCCCTGCCCTTTCCCCGTAACCCAGCACATTGTTTTCCTTCAGGTACTTATCCAATTCCCTTTTGAAATCTGTGATTGAATCTGCCTTCACTACCCTCTCAGGCCGAGCATTCCATTTCGCTACGCACAAAAGGTTTTCCCTCCTGTCGGCTTTCGGGATCTTCTGCCAATCACCGTAAATGAGAGGTGATCTCATTGAAACATACAACATTCTTACCGCGCTTGACAGGGTCAATGCAGGGAGGATGTTTCCCCCGGGCTGGGGAGTGTAGAACTAGGGGTCATAGTCTCAGAATAAGGGGTCGGCCATTTAGGTCGGAGATGGGGAGAAACTTCTTCATTCAGCGGGTGGTGAATATTTGGAATTTTCTACCCCAGAGGGCTGTGGAGGCTCTGTCATTGAGTATATTCAAGACAGAGATCGATAGATTTTTGGATATTAAGGGACTCAAGGGATATGGGGACAGTGCATGAAAGTAGAGTTGAGGTAGAAGATCAGCCATGATCTCATTGAATGGCAGAGCAGGCTCGAGGGGCCAGATGGCCGACTCCTGCTCCTAATTCTTATGTAATCTGTGTCCTTCTGCCAATGCCAATTGTGAGTGTTTTCACTGTAAAAAGCCTAATTATAGCTTTAATGGTTTGTAAGCCTCACTCCTGGCTAATTATGACCTCGATTTTATAATTACTATTCAGCATTTTTTCTGAAAAAGTTTAAAAAAAACTTCATGTACGCTATGTGTCGTCTTCTGTTCTTTTCCTGCTCTTATCCCAGTGCCTCAATATGAATTACACTTACACAAAATGTATTTAAACAAAGAATCTGCAATGAAAGCAGGTACTAAGCGAGATTATTATTATTACTATTATTATTACAATTCAGGTCAAGATTAGAACCCGGTATACAAACGTCAATGGACTAATAACATGTAATGACAGTCATGGTATGTTCTTGGCACCGGGCCAGTTAATCAAAAGACTGGTTAAATACAAAAGGCTAATAGAAAAGGTACCAGAAGTGATAATATAGTAAGGTACAAACTGTGCAAAGAACAGTGATAATATCACACAGACTCACTGAAGAGAATTCCATAGTTTGCAAGATGGCTTATGGGTTAACTTGCTACGTATTCATTGAAAAATATCCAGAAAGTGTTGACGTTTTATCATCATGTTCGCAAGACGTCACTCAGTCTACAAAAGGTACAACACACAAAAACTCAGTGGCATTTGACCTGGTCTGGCACCTTACAAATCTTCGAGTCCTCATGTGAGTAATTGTTGGTACTAGCAATCTCATGGTCGCTGCATGTAGTGGGTAATATGGATTAATCAGAAATTTCAGCATTTCTTAGTTCTCGAGCTTGTTTAAAGAAGACTGGATAGGGTTTATCCTGTGAAAACCTCATGTATATTTAGCCTATTAGGGAGTCAAAACCTACACAGTGTCCTGTGTGTTTACACGGGGCACTGAGGGTGAATCACTCTCGCTCTCAGCCTTGATGTAATTGAATGGACGAACAGGCTCGAGGGGCTGAATGCCCTCCTCCTGTTCCGATGTTCCTAAGTTTGCTGTGTCAGTGTAAATCTTCTCTCCAAACCCATTGATAAGAATCTCTTTCTGAGGACATTTTTCAGGTCTTCAGATGTTTTGCCAATGTTGATCATTATAGATTGGAACCCAAACTACTCCTTAGAGCAGAAAAAGAAAAGACTTGAATTTATATAGCGCCTTTCACTACCACCGGACGTCCCAAAGCGCTTTACAACCAAGTATAGTCACTGTTGTAATGTAGAGAAGGCTAAGAGAAGATTTGATCGAGGTGTTTTAAATCACAAAGGCTTTAGATAGAGTAAATGAAAGGAAACTGTTTCCAATGGCGGAAGCGTCGGTAACCAGAGGGCACAGATTCAAGGTAATTGGCAAAAGAACCAGAGGCGACATGAGGAAAATCTTGTTTACACAACGAGTGGTTAGGATTTGGAATGCAGTGCCTGAGAGGGCGGTGGATACAGATTCAATAGCAACCTTCAAAAGGGAATTGGATAAATACTTGAAGGAGAATAAGTAGAAGGCAACGTAGGTGACTAAGAGCTTGGTCAAAGAGGTAGGTTTTAAGGAGTGTCATGAAGGAGGAAAGAGAGGCGGAGAAGTTTAGGCAGGGAGTTCCAGAGCTTGGGGCCGAGGCAACAGAAGGCACAGCCACCAATGGTTGAGCGATTATAATCAGGGATGCTCAGGAGGGCAGAATTAGAGGCATCTCAGGGGAGTTGTGGGGCTGGAGGAGATTACCAAGGTAGGGAGGGGCGAGGCCATGGAAGGCCCCTTTCGCTGGCTTTGTGCTCTAACTGTAGCTAACCCAGCAACACTAACAGCGGTGGTTAAACACAATCCAACTTCCTCCAGGGCAATAAATGCCACTGACTTTAAGCAATCTTGCACAATGTAAAGCTCCACCATAAAAGCCAATAAGTTACCATTTAGCTTGTGCACTGAATAATTAATAGGATTTCATAGCCAGGAATTAACTACCAAGTATCTGTAGACGCCAGAGTATCATGCAGCTGTGTGAGCTCGGAGATAAAGACATTTTAAAACATATATATTTTCCTATTTTGTAGTTATTTTGGTCCTATTTCTGTTTTCACCCTCCCCAACCCCAGGCACTATTGCCAAGCTGAGAAGGTGAGCAGGCACACTGGTTGTGCCCTGGGATGATTTACTATTTCATGCCTCACCTCTCAGCTTCCCCAGAAGGCCCAAAGAAATTCACACTGGGGTTTTGTGGATGGGCACCTGCTACTCTCTAGTGGATATATGGCCACAAAGGCAAAATACTGCTGGAAATCGGAAATATAAACAGAAGATGCTGAAAATACTCAGTGGTTCAGGCAGCATCTGTGGAGAGAGAAACAGAGTTAACGTTTCAGGTCGGTGACCCTTTGTCAGAAGCATATATGAGTAGAGTTTATAAGATATGTCCGAGTAAATGGTCATCCCTCATATTCCTATTTATGGAATTTTCCTGGGACCAAAATGGCTGCATTGTTTGTTTGCTTAACAACAGTGCCTGCAAGTCAAGGTATGCGAAACCAGTAGATTTAATTGTTTTGTGCGTGGGCTTTGCAACCCTCCAGGCTTGTCCAGGAATTAAAGATTAATGTGATTGACTCTGCTGTGACCAATCACAGGAGAAAAACAAGAGGGGCATTAAAAAAAAAATGTCTTTGAGCACTAGTTTATTACAGCAGTTATAAAAAATATCGGAGCTAGGAACAAGGCTGTTTGACTGGGTGGAGCAGTTGGAGGCTGCAATTAGGGTTGCCAATCCTCCAGGATTGGCCTGGAGTCTCCAGGATTTGAAAATTCATCTCCAGGACACTGCTGGGAGCAAAACTCAGGAGAAAACTCATAGAGGGCGTTAAAAACATTGTGCGTGTTCATTATCTTTAAACACAACATTTGTTATAAAAATATAAGAGATGGGAAAAAAGTTAAGAAAGAACTTACATTTATATAGCACCTTTCGCAACCTCAGGACATCCCAAAGTGCTTTACAGCCAATGAAGTACTTTTGAAGTGTAGCCGCTGTTGTAATGTGGGATCGTCCAATTGGGGAATGAAGAGTCTTTGCGCTTTCTCGTGTCAGTTGGAAAGAGACCGTAAGGATTGGTGTTGGTAGACCAATGGCGGGAGAGTGGGGCCAGGGCAGAGGTTGGTGCTGGTAGACCAATGGCGGGAGAGTGGGGCCAGGGCAGAGGTTGGTGTTGGTAGAGCAATGGTGGGAGAGTGGGGGCAGGGCAGAGGTTGGTGTTGGTAGAACAATGGTGGGAGAGTGGGGGCAGGAAATCATGTGATGAAACCTCTAGAAATACCTTAAACCAGAATTGGCAACCCTGGGCTGGAAGTCATGTGACGAAACATCAAACAATATATCCAACCAGATTTGGCAATCCATTTGTCCATCAAGGATCAATAACCAGTGGGACATAGATTTAAAGTAATTGGTAGAAGGATTAGAGGGGAGTTGAGGAGAATTTGTTATCACTCAGAGGGTGATGGGGGTCTGGAACTCGCTGCCTGAAAGGGTGGTAGAGGTAGAAACTCTTATCGCATTTAAAAAGTATTTGAATATGCACTTGAACCTACAAGAGCTGAAAAGTGAGATTAGGTTGAATGGCTTTTTCGGCCAGCACAATGCGTCGAACAGCCTTCTGTGCTGTAAATTTCTATTATGATTGTTTTTTAAAAATTCATTCACAGGATGTGGGCATGGCTGGCATTTATTGCCCTTGAGAAGGTGGTGAGCCACCATTTGAGAGGACAATTAAGAGTCAACTACTTTGCTGTGGGTCCGGAGTCACATATAGGCCAGGCTGGGTAAGAACAGCAGATTTCTTCCCTAAAGAATGATAGTGAACCATTTTACAGCAATCCAGTAGTTTCATGGTCACCATCGCTAAATATATTTAGGGTAGCAATGGACATATATTTGAAAGATAAGGGAGTCAAGGGTTATGGGGAGTGGGCGGGGAAGTGGCGGTGAGGCCAAGATCAGATCTGATATGATCTTATTGAATAGCGGAGCAGGCTCAAGGGGCCAGATGGCCTACTCCTGCTCCTATTTCTCATGTTCTTATTACTGGTACTAGCTGATTTTATTTAATGGAATTTAAATTGCCCCAGCTGCCGTGGTGGGAGTTGAACTTGTGTCTCCAGATCATTAGTCCAGGCCTCGGGATTACTAGTCCAATAACGCAACCACTGTGCTACTGTTCCCCTTACATGGAACATTATCTCATAGAAACATATAACATATAAAATTCTGACGGGATTGGCCAGGTTATAGGCAGGAAAAATGTTCCCGATGTTGCTGCCCTAATGTAAACAAGTTCTATTGAGGCCAATTCACTAAATATATTCAAAAAGGAGTTAGATGTAGTCCTTACTACTGGGGGGAATCAAGGGGTATGGCGAGAAAGCAGGAATGGGGTACTGAGGTTGCATGTTCAGCCATGAACTCATTGAATGGCGGTGCAGGCTCGAAGGGCCGAATGGCCTACTGCTGCACCTATTTTCTATGTTTCTATGTTGGGGAAGTCCAGAACCAGGGGGGGTCACAGTCTAAGGATAAGGGGTAAGCCATTTAGGATCGCGATGAGGAGAAACTTAACAACCTGTGGAATTCTCTACCACAGAAAGTTGCTGAGGCCAGTTCGTTGGATATATATTCAAAAGGGAGTTAGATGTGACCCTTACAGCTAAAGGGATCAAGGGGCATGGAGAGAAAGCAGGAAAGGGGTACTGAGGTTCAATGATCAGACATGATCATATTGAATGGCGGTGCAGGCTCCAAGGGCCGAATGGCCTGCTCCTGCACCTATTTTCTCTGTTTCTAAGATATTGTTTGACAATATTGTAGAATGGAAAGCTCCAGTTGAAGGATTTCAGTGAAGTTAAATATAATGAAGTGGCTGTGTAACCCCTTTTATATATATCTATATATATATATGTGCAGGAAGACTTGTTTACATCAGGGTAACAACACGTTTCCCTTCACCCCCAGTGCCCTTGGCTGACAGTCGAGGCAATGGCCTGTCTGTCCTTTTATACTGAGCACGTGACTCGCGCCAGACGTGTCTAGACTCCCGTGTCTAGACGCTGATTGGTCCGACCACACGTCCACCCGAGCCACGCCGTCGGATTTGGACCAATCGGCGCGCGGCACTCGCCTGGCCCTTCCAGGGGATTGGCTGAGGCTGGCGGCCGGCGTGCGGTGGGGCACGTGGGATAGATTGCCTCGCCCGCGCGGTGCAGCCAATGGGGGACGGCCGTGGTCAGGTGGTCCTGACAGGCGATTGGCTGAAGCTGGCGGCCGGCGTGCAGCGGGGCCACGTGGGGCAGATTGGGGAGCGGCGGGGGGCCGGGCCTGCGAGGTGAGCGGCAAAAAGCCTGGGAGGAGAAGGTGAGAGCGGGTAGGGGAGGGTATGTACCTCACAGGACAACATGGCTCTTCAATCAACAAGATCTAAATCCCCCCCACAACCTGCAAGAGGTGTAACCCTCCTGGAGTGGAATGGGGGAATGACAGAATGGTGACAGCACAGCAGGAGGCCGTGCGGCCCTCTGAGGGCACTTGGTGACACAGGGGGGGGGCTCCAGTCCCCACCCCAGGGACTTAGGCTGGCACTCCCAGCGTAGTACTGAGGGAGCGCCGCACTGTCGGAGGGGCAGTACTGAGGGAGTGCTGCACTGTCGGAGGGGCAGTACTGAGAGAGCGCCGCACTGTCGGAGGGGCAGTACTGAGGGAGTGCCGCACTGTCGGAGGGGCAGTACTGAGGGGGCGCCGCACTGTCGGAGGGGCGGTACTGAGGGAGTGCTGCACTGTCGGAGGGGCGGTACTGAGGGAGTGCCGCACTGTCGGAGGGGCAGTACTGAGGGAGTGCCGCACTGTCGGAGGGGCAGTACTGAGGGAGCGCCGCACTGTCGGAGGGGCAGTACTGAAGGAGCGCCGCACTGTCGGAGGGGCAGTACTGAGGGAGCGCCGCACTGTCGGAGGGGCAGTACTGAGGGAGTGCCGCACTGTCGGAGGGGCAGTACTGAAGGAGTGCCGCACTGTCGGAGGGGCGGTACTGAGGGAGCGCCGCACTGTCGGAGGGGCGGTACTGAGGGAGTGCCGCACTGTCGGAGGGGCAGTACTAAGGGAGCGCCGCACTGTCGGAGGGGCGGTACTGAGGGAGCGCCGCACTGTCGGAGGGGCAGTACTGAGGGAGTGCCGCACTGTCGGAGGGGCGGTACTGAGGGAGCGCCGCACTGTCGGAGGGGCGGTACTGAGGGAGTGCCGCACTGTCGGAGGGGCAGTACTGAAGGAGCGCCGCACTGTCGGAGGGGCAGTACTGAGGGAGTGCCGCACTGTCGGAGGGGCAGTACTGAGGGAGTGCCGCACTGTCGGAGGGGCAGTACTGAGGGAGTGCTGCACTGTCAGGGGTGCCGTCTTTCGGATGAGATGTTAAACCGAGGCCTCTGCTCTCTCAGGTGGACATAAAAGATCCCATGGCACTATTCCGAAGAAGAGCAGGGGAGTTATCCCCGGTGTCCTGGGCCAATATTTATCCCTCAATCAAAATAACAAAAATATCAGATTATCTGGTCATTATCACATTGCTGTTTGTAGGAGCTTGCTGTGCCGCGTTTCCCTCATTACAACAGTGACTACACATCAAAAAGTACTTCATTGGCTGCAAAGCGCTTTGGGACGTGCGGTGGTCATGAACGGCGTTATATAAATCCAAGTCTTTCAGCAAGTCCCACTCCCCTGTCCTTTCCCGGTAGCCCTGCAAATCTTTTTTCTTCAGGTACTTATCCAATTCCCTTTTGAAAGTCACGATTGAGTCTGCCTCCACCACCCTCTCAGGCTGTGCATTCCAGATCCCAACCACTTGCGGTGTAAAACATTTTTTTCTTGCGTCGTAACATCAGCCATGGTCTTATTGAACGGCGGAGCAGGCTCGAGAAGCCAAATGGCCTCCTCCTGCTCCTATTTCTTATGTTTTTATTTCTTATGTCGCCCTTGGTTCTGCTGCCAATCAGTTTAAATCTGGTCCTCTGGTTCTTGACCTTTCTGCCAATAGGAACATTACTCTCTATGTACTCTGTCCAGACCACTCATGTCTTTGAACTCCTCTCAACCTTCTCTGTTCCAAGGAGGAGAACAACCCCAGCTTCTCCAGTCTATCCTCGTAACTGAAGTCCCTCATCCCTGGAACCATTCTTGTAAATCTTTTCTGCACTCTCTCTAAGGCCTTCACATCCTTCCTAAAGTGCGATGCCTAGAATAATACACAATACTCCAGTTGAGGCCGTACCAGTGTTTTATACAGGCTGATCATAATTTCTACACTTTTGTACTCTTATGCTTCTATTTATGAAGCCCTGGGATCCCCTATGCTTTTTTAATCGCTTCTCTTAAAAGGGAGGGACACTGCAAACCATGGAGCCAGCTCCATGATGCCCACTGGGCCACTAGGGAGGTTTTCGGTTGGGCATGTGGCCTGGCACCCAAGAGGGTTGGTGGCCTGGCCGAACCAACGGCTGCCATTGTCGGGCTGACAATAAAAAAAAAAGATGGGGGCTGCGGCACAGGGCCCTCCCCTTTAAGAGTGGCCGGGGTGTGCCAGCTGTCGGTGGCATCGCCCCATGTCAACCTCGCTCCCACGAGGCAATTTCCCCTGCCTTAAGGGATCAGCACACACAGTGATGACATCATCGGCGTGTGCGCCGCCTACGTTGAAAACCACGGGGCGTGACACAAACACATTTTTGCCTGCGGCATTCCGGGGGGGGTCGCTTTCGCTGCCTTCCCCCAGGCGAAACTTACTTATCGTCACATTAGCGCCTCCTGGAGGCACTAACAGGCCTTTGGAAAGGGGCAATTTTAGTCCGTAACTCTGTTACCAATCATGTTGAGCTTGGAGGGAATTGTGCTTTTTGGCTGAGATACGGGCTATTATTTAGCTCGAGCACTGGTTTGATATTCTCCAAAACACATTGGAGAAACTGGCACAGGTTTGATGGTCCAAATGGTCTGCAAAAGTGCTGTTTAGTTCTACTATTCTATGATTCTAAGTTCAAGCCTCAGATCCTAGGTAGAAAAGCAAGGGACCCCATTGAGTTGTGTACTATTAAATGGTGTAGAGAGGTAAACCCAGAATATTACTCCAGAGTTAGTCACAGTGGCAGAACAAGAAAACCTAAATTTAAATGAATGAAAAGTAAATATGAAGGGGCAATTACTCAAAGTGTGATAAATGCTAGGAACAAAGGTACAGTCAAAACCAGGGGCGTTCAAAATACAGTTGGATGTTTGGCTACGGGTCTTGGTGTACGAGAGGTACAAACTCAAACGGACTAAATGGTCTTTTTTGTCTTTGGTTCTTATCTGACAGATGGATTTTAATGTAGATAAATGTCAGGTATTATGCATATTGGAAAAGGATCAAGGTCGGTGCCTGTCCATAGCCAAGAGTGGGAAAAAGATTTGGATGCAATTATTGAACATTGCTGAAAATGTCCAAGTGAATCTGTTGTCCACGCAGCTACCTCACTACTCTGGCATCAAAATGGCAGAGTGGTGCACAGGGCTCTCCCTCCTCAGTCCCTATATGAAAAACCTGCCCACTAAACACAAGTAGAAATTAAAGAAACACACTAAAGATAGATGCTTCACCCAAAATAACTCCGATCTGCTTCCGAATCAGTCACAGTGGCTAACTGCAGGCGGAAGGAGACAGGAAGTTGAATGCTCATCAACTCCTCTGCATGCACAGGATTTCAAAAAGGCAGCAGAACTCAGGCCTTATTTCAGAGAAACTCTTGACAAAACTTGGTGCCTCGATAGTGAAGTTAGTCATTTAGAGGTCTCTAATATCAAGCGAGGCCAGAAAGCCATATGAAAAATTGGGCCACAGTAACAACTCAAACTCTGTCAGTGTCAGCCATGGCTCAGTGAGGTGGCACCCTCGCCTCTTGAGTCAGAAGG
Organism: Pristiophorus japonicus; assembly: GCF_044704955.1. NCBI lineage: Eukaryota > Metazoa > Chordata > Chondrichthyes > Pristiophoridae > Pristiophorus > Pristiophorus japonicus. Next base: position 213,394,695 of record NC_091987.1, on the reverse strand, counting down.
TTGTGGGTTCAAGTCCTGCTCCAGGGACTTGAGCACATAAATCTAGGCTGCGGGAGTGCTGCACTGTTGGAGGTGCCGTCTTTCGGATGAGACGTTAAACCAAAGCCCCATCTGTCCTCTCAGGTGGACATAAAAGATCCCATGGCACTATTTTCAAGAAGAGCAGGTGAGTTATCCCTGATGTCCTGGCCAATATTTATCCCTCAAGCAAAAGAACATAAGAAGTAGGAGTCGGCCATACGGCCCCTCGAGCCTGTTCCGCCATTTAATACGATCATGGCTGATCTAATCATGGACTCAACTCCACTTCCCTGCCCGTTCCCCATAATCCCTTATTCCCTTATCAGTTAAGAAACTGTCTATCTCTGTCTTAAATTTATTCAATGACCCAGCTTCCACAGCTCTCTGAGGCAGCAAATTCCACAAATTTACAACCCTCTGAGAGAAGAAATTCCTCCTCATCTCAGTTTTAAATGGGCGGCCCCTTATTCTAAGATCATGCTCTCTAGTTCTAGTCTCCCTCATCAGTGGAAACATCCTCTCTGCATCTACCTTGTCAAGCCCCCTCAGAATTTTATACGTTTCAATAAGATCACCTCTCATTCTTCTGAATTCCAATGAGTAGAGGCCCAACCTCCTCAACCTTTCCTCATAAGTCAACCCCCTCATCTCCGAAATCAACCTCGTGAACCTTCTCTGAACTGCCTCCAAAGCAAGTATATTCTTTCATAAATATGGAAACCAAAACTGTACGCACTATTCCAGGTGTGGCCTCACCAATACTCTGTATAACTAGCAAGACTTCCCTGCTTTTATACTCCATCCCCTTTGCAATAAAGGCCAAGATTCCATTGGCCTTCCTGATCACTTGCTGTACCTGCATACTAACCTTTCAACATAACAAAAACAGATTAGCTGATCATTATCACATTGCTGTTTGTGGGAGTTTGCTGTGTGCAAGTTGGCTGCTGTGTTTCCTACATGACACGAGTGATTACACTCCAAAAGTACTTCACTGGCTGTGAAGTGCTTTGAGACGGCTGGTGGTCGTGAAAGGCGCTATATAAATGCAAGTCTTTTTTTTCTCTTCCAGTTTAATATTTTTTTAAATTGCACAATCTGTTTAAAAAAAGTAGACTGGCCAGCTAACATAAGACAGGTGACAACTCTATTTAAAATGCTGCAGGGCATGGATAGTGGCAATGTATGTAGGCTCTTTGAATTGAGCTGTAAGTACAAGTAGTCTTAAAGTGAAAGCCGGGGCCATCAGAGGGAGCAGCGCGTGCTGCTGCAGGAGGGCGACGGCTGCGAAGCCAGGTCACTGATTGCAGTGCGGGCAGGCACAGCAGGAGGGGCGAAGGAACGGCAAGTAGTGACCAGGGCCCAGGAGAGGTGTGAATCTGGGGCCCAGAAGAGACGAGGGCCCAGGGGCAGCACGAACTAGCTCACACTGCGATATATGTGCGCGCACTCGGTCCGTGCAGCAGAGCTTGGTCTCCAGTTGTCTTGGGTAATCCTTACCACTGGACCAAGACCTCGCTCTGTCAAGCCCGTGTGGTGGCTGGTGTGCAACGGCCACCCCACGTTAAAAAAATCCACGCACAGGCATCTTCCACCCTTCAACATGTAGTTCGGGATCTGGAATATTAGGTCCTTCATTGAAACACCTGGGAACTCGCTCCTTTTTGGCGTGGAAGCAAGTCATCCTCGCTTTGAGGGACTGCCTATGATGATGATGAAACCTCATCATCATCATTTGAGGCGTGAAGGATTATGCTGGCTGTGAAAGCACGTTGATACAGGGACTGGGGAGAGAGCTCACAAAAGCAGTGCATGTTGCATTGGTTAATTGCTTCAAAAATGAAAAATGTATGGTTTAGAATGGGGTTGTGGGAAGAGGGAGTGGTGATTCAGTTTCTGATGACCAACAAAAGACACATGATTCCTGTGTCACTGGGGCCTGGCTTAGAGGTGAATAATGGAGATGTGTGGATGGATGAAGACACTGGAGTTTCACACAAGCGCCTTTTAGGCAGGGCAGTCCATACTACTGCCCGTGGTCCTCAAGCAATCTGCAAGTTTCTTTAAACTTGCCCATAAAGGCCAGGTAACTGCGTTCTATTTGCGCATGTATTTGTTACCTGCTGGTTTTTCCTGTTTTAAATTTTGTGGGCCTAGCAAGTGCTGCACTTTGTTCTGTGGATAAGCCTTAATTCAGAACACCAAGCTCCATTAGTATCCGCAGCCTGATATCTGTACAGATTAATGGGAACATTGATTTAAATGAGGCTCCAGGATATGAACCTAAGCATGAAGGCAAGAAGCTTGGAGACTCTTGTCGTTGGGAGCAGAGAACATTTATGCAGAATTTTCATAAGATGACTGAGGAATAGTCTGATTGTACATGGTTTGTAGCAAGAGCAGATTTCTCGGCTCCAAGGCTTTTCATTTCTGACTTTCTTCTGTTGAGATTAGCCTGCACGGTGTGGTCAACACACTTTATTTTATGATCCACAAATCCAATTGACTGTTGTTGCTGTCATAAGTATTCCAGAACTGTGTTTGATCCAGAGCTCTGATTGATCCAATGTCAGCTCCATAACTTTGCCTCATGATATTTATCAGTATTCTGCAGAACAAAATTATTTGGATAATAATGTTTTGCATTACTACTGGTTCCATGTACAGCTGAAACTTTTGCGGAGTTTACAACATGTCACAGATTGAGCAGTGAGGTTGGGACCCGAGGCTGAAGAATGAGCAGCTGAAGAGAGAGAGAAATGTGCAGCAGAGCCTGCGAATGGAGATCAGCGTGGGGCCCAGGGTACAGTGTCAGCACTATACGCACAAACTCGCAAGCTGCTCCAAGCTCAAGGTGCTCACCCACACTGCGATACCTGAAAATCAGGGTGAGAGGACCTGAGGGAGGGAGGGAGGGGGTTAGTGGGAATATGTGCGTGTGTGTGTTTGTGTGCTGGGCCCATGCAGCACAGCCTGGTCTCCAATCATCCTGGGTCCCCTTGCCATTGGACCAAGACCTTGCTCTTGTCAAGTTCGTGTGGTAGCTGGTGTGCAACGGCCACCCCACGTTAAAAGAATTCGCACACAGGCATCTTCCACCCTCTAGAATGAAGTCCGGGACCTGGCATCAAGTCACCTTAGAACTCACATTAGTGTGGAAGCAAGTAATCCTCGGCTCCCAGGGACTGCCTAAGAGAGAGAGCATCAGCGCACAAATGCATGGCACAGCAAAATGGTGGGGGGGATAGTATGTGCATAAGGTGCCCTATAGGTTTTCTGTCTCAGTTGTGGAGAAGCAGTCAATGGAGATCAGGTATTTTTCACCTGAAGGGAGCGAAAGTAAATGGAAGAGTTATCACTGTCTATCGGCCAGTTCAGATTAGCAATGATGGAGGCCAGAGGCATGGGCTGCCTCCCTAGCTTAAAATGGTCTATATGCTAAGGTGACCAGAAAATTAAAAAGAAATAGAAGATTGTTAGTGGGAGAGAATGGCAAAATAGAGACATATTAATACACTCTAAAACTCTTAATTATTCAACATCGAGCCAGATGTGTTTTTGTTTCTGTAGATTCTTGGGGGTAAAAGGAACAATTAGGATTGAGAAACTATATTAAAAGACATGGTAGCTGTTGATGGTTCTGTTCTATCACCGATACAAGAACTATTTTAAATCCGCCTTGGGCCGTAATTTCTGGCTTCTTATTTTTTAACCCGCCTCTTAGAATGGCATTTCAAATGAGCTACTTCACACCCAAAGGCATCATCTCGGCGAGTTGTTTTCTGGTGTGAATTTGTGACTTGTGAGTAGGAAATAGAAACTGCGAACAAGGACACCTGTGTCATGCACAAGGTGGCTCCAGGAAGCTGCAGCCATTCTGGGAGACCCTGCGGTGACTTGGCCGCGAGTCTTGCTGGAACAGCCACAGTCGCAAGTGGAACCCTAAAATGCTGGGCCTCGCCCCTGGGACAAAGTTTCCAATCGACCTTGTTAGGGGTGGAGGCTTCCCCCTACCGTTATAAGGACAATGTTGGAATGTGTTTTTCCTCTCCTGCGAGAATCTTTAGAGCTTGCACTAACAACAACTGTTTGTATTTATATAGCGCCTTTAACATAATTAAACGACCCAAGGCACTTCACAGGAGCGTTATCAAAACATCTTTTTGACACCGTGCCATATAAAGAGATGTTGGTGCAGATGACTGAAAGCTTTGTTGGAGAGGTAGGTTTAAAGGAGCGTCTTAAAAGAGGAGAGAGAGGCGGAGAGGTTTAGGGAGGGAATTCCAGAGCTTAGGGCCCAACTAGCTGAAGGCAGGGCCGCCAATGGTGGAACATTTAAAATCGGGGATGTTCAAAAGGCGGAGCACATAGGTCTAGGGGAATTATAGAGCTGGGGGAGATTACAGGGATCAGGAAGGGCGAGGCCATGGAGGGATTTGAAAACCAAGGTGAGCCTTTTAAAATCGAGGCGTTGCTTAACTGGGAGCCAATGTGGGTCAGCGAGCACAGGGGTGATGGGTGAGCTCCGCAGGTCGGGCTATAAAAGAGCTGGGGCAGCGTACCGCTTCAACCTCGAACGTGAGCTGCTCCAAATGTGCAACGTTTTTCAGATGGGTGACGTCATCAAAACCCTGGTCGCCGTTTTGGAGCGTGGGCAGGAACATTGCCAGGGCCAGAGGAGTGGGAAGGTCGGGGCGGATAAGCGGTGAGTGTTTGTGGCGCGATGCGGTGAATGTTTATGGCGGAGGAACGGCGAGAGATCGTGACGGAGGTGCGACAGATAAGGGTATGGGGCCCAGAAGAGCCGAGGGCCCAGGGGCAGCACGGGCCAGCCCACACTGCGATATGTGTGCGCGATAGGTCCGTGCAGCAGAGCAGGCCTCCAGTCATCTTGGTTAATCCTTGTCACTGGACCAAGACCTAGCTTTGTCAAGCCCGTGTGGTGGCTGGTGTGCAACGGTCACCACACGTTAAAAAAATCCACGCACAGGCATCTTCCACCCCCTCAATTGGAGTTCAGGACTGGAACATCGTGTCCTTCATTGAAACACCTGTGAAATCGTGGAAGCAAGTCATCCTCGTTCGAGGGATCACCTATGATGGGATGTTGAACATTCCCATTTCATCATCATCATAGGCAGTCCCTCGGAATCGAGGAAGACTTGCTTCCACTCCCTAAGTGAGTTCTATGGTGGTTGAACAGTCCGATACGAGAGCCACAAACTCTGTCACAGGTGGGACAGACATTCGTCAAGGGAAGGGGTGGGTGAGGCTGGTTTGCCGCGCGCTCCTTCCGCTGCCTGCGCCTGACCTCTTCACGTTCTTTGCGTTGAAACTCGAAGAACTCAACACCCTCCCGGATGCACCTTCTCCACCTCGGGCGGTCTTCGGCCAGAGTCTCCCAGGTATCAGTGGTGATGTCACACTTTACCAGGGAGGCTTTGAGAGTGTCATTGTACCGCTTCCGCTGCCCACATTTGGCTCGTTTACCATGACGGAGCTCCGCATGAAGCATTTGCTTAAGGAGTCTCGTATCTGGCATGCGAATTATGTGGCCTGCCCAGCGAAGCTGATCGAGTGTGGTCAGTGCTTCATTACTGGGGGTGTTAGCCTGGACGAGGACACTGACGTTGGTGCGCCTGTCCTCCCAGGGGATCTGCAGGATCTTGCGGAGACATCGTTGGTGATATATCTCCAGCGACTTGAGGTGCCTTCTATACATCGTCCATGCCTCACATCCATACAGGAGGGCGGGTATTACAACGGCCCTGTAGACCATGAGCTTGGTAGTAGGTTTTAGGGCCAGGTCTTCAAACACTCTTTCCTCAGACGGCCGAAGGCTATACTGGCGCACTGGAGGCGATGTTGAATCTCCGCATCAATGTCTGTCTTTGCTGATGAGAGGCTCCTGAGATATGGGAAATGGTCCACGTTGTCGAGAGCCGCGCTGGGAATCCTGATGGTTGGAGGACAATGCTGTGCAGCAAGGACAGGCTGGTGAAGGACCTTGTCTTATGGATGTTAAGCGTAAGGTCCATGCTTTCATATGCCTCAGTGAATACATTGACTATGTCCTGGAGTTCTGCCTCAGAATGTGCGCAGACGCAGGCATCGCCCGCGTACTGCAGCTCAATGACAGAGATTGGGGTGATCTTGGACCTGGCTTGGAGGCGGCGTAGGTTAAACAGCTTCCCACTGGTTCTGTAGTTTAGTTCCACTCCAACGGGGAGCTTGTTGATTCCCATTCACACCTCTTCTAGACACATCTTTTGTTTCTTTACTTTATCTGTTACCATCTCCTTTTGCTTTGCACTATTATCCCTTTTGTCTTTTATCCCTTTTGTCTTTTAATCCCTCCTGCCCTGCACCCTACCACAGACCTTCCATTGTGTTTCTTCCTCCCCTCCCACCTTTCCCTGCCCCTGTGCTTGCTTAAAATCTGTTTTCCGAAAGGTCATTAACTCTGTTTCTCTCTCCACAGATGCTGCCTGACCTGCTGAGTATTTCCAGCATTTTCTGTTTTTATTTTATGTTAAAAGGCACCTCTTTAACTAATCTGTTTTCC